>NC_079902.1:21656257-21773757 GCF_024868665.1 Triplophysa rosa
CTCTCTCTCTCTCTCTCTCTCTCTCTCTCTCTCTCTCTCTCTCCCTCTCTCCCTCTCTCTTTCTGTGAATCTCATGGGAGCTACACTTTGTGTGTCCACTGGTCAATGTACTAATGTCACCTCTCCGTGTCTCTCTCTCTCTCTCGTCTCATTCTCCCGCTGCTTCTGTGTTTTCTCATATGTTTCTATTCCTCTTTTTCTGTTTTATTCCCTCTCAGAGGATACAAGAGCAGAGGTCAGTGTCGTGGTGTCAATGTCAGTTCTGTTTGAAACTCATAGCATGGTTTCGCTGGGATGTCGTGTATTGAGTACAGGAAGGAGATATAAGGATTTGACCTCACACATTCCATCTCATGTTTCACCAAGTAAAAATCAATTCTATTGCAGTGTTTAATCTTGGAACAAACAGGTTGTTTTAGAGTCTTATTAATCTCTAATTATTGGTTCAACGTTGGACATTTCACTATCAATATCATTTGTTATTTGTTATTTATATATTTTATGATTTGTTCATGGGCTGATAAGAGCTGTGTGTTGAAATTAAGACACACGTAATACAAACATACAGTATAGGTCAATGCAGAAATCAATACGCATACAGAAACATTCTGAGCTGGTGTGTCACAAAACTGATACAAATGACCTGACATGAGGTTTTACAATGTGAAGTTTGTGATTCTGATGCATTCTGTGGCCAAAATAGATACGTTTCCACGTTATAAAACATTATTAAAACAGTGTGACAATTTTAGATTTTAGTTTGATCGGGAAATGGCGTCATGTATGTTTCCTGATAAACCATTTCATGAGTTGAATACACTCGCAAGCATTCATTTGTTTGTCATGGGTCATATAACACTGTTTGCGTTTGACATCCTGCATGAGTTTGATTGACGTGACTCAATATCCAATTCAAACATCTTGATGAAGATTTCATGAGACTTTCTCCCGGCACACCCACTAACCCTTCAGCTGTCTGTCAGGTGTGTTTGCAGAAGCAGGGTCTGGAGAGAGATCTAGAGGATGTCAAAGGAAAACTGAAGAACACGGAAGCTGACCTAAAAGAGAGTCAGAAGAGAGAGACTCAGACAGAGGCCAAACTCACGGTACAACACGCACACAGACTTCAGACTCCATCAACCAACACATTTAGCCAGAAGGTTTTCCTTTGACTTGCTGCGTTGAACCAGGGAGAGAGAACCAATGAGCATAAAGAGACACTAAACAGGCCTAAACATTTAACCTAGCTGTCTAACTCTAAAGGACAACTTGGATGTAAGTTAATTTAATTTATGAACCATTTTTATGTTTAAAAAGAAGTTTGCCACTATTTGTTTCTCCAGAATCGTGTTGCCAAAAGTAGTTGTACTGTAGTTATAATAAGATCGAGGCTGTCAAAGAGAGGGACACAAATAGGCCCGAGCTCCCGGCACTACAATACCGTTACTGACTCAGCAGAATTCACCGGCAGCCCCATTATCTCATTAAGACTTAGGTTTCACTCAGGGGCTCGGGTGTAATCGCTTTATTTTTAGTCTATGTATTGTCCAGCATAAGGGCCATGAATTATAATCGCAGAAACCTTTCTGTGCAGTTTAAAGCACTTTATATAGCACAGAAACCAGCGCTTGAGGGCAGTGAAATAATATACACGCCAATCAGATTATATTACAGTGTTAGTTAAACTCTTTGTCCTATTAAATTCTTTCGTTGTGTGTATTTTAGGTGTGTGTCCTTGTCAAACATGACTCTCCCCAATCATGCCTTTTTGTCTTTTATACAAAACTTCTTTTTGATTTAATTACCATTCATGAAAGTGCATTTCTGTATGTAGAATGTAGTTTGTGTCTGCGCTGGGTTGATAAGTGTACAGTATTATCTTGTTTAACAAGCTGCTTTAGCTTTGTTCTTCATGCACCTCTCCTCTCGTCCTGTAGGAGGCGCTGAGGGAGAACGAGAACCTCACCGTGTCTTTGGGGCAGGTGAAGAAACAGGAAAAAGCTCTGCAGGAGGAAGTGAAGAGGTTGACAGATGAGCTTGCCGAGGCCCTCAAGCTCATAAAAGAACTGCAAGGTGAGACGGGGCACAATCTTATCCTTTGGGGGGGCATTGTATGCGGTTTAGTAGGCACACCTTGTTTCTCAGTGTGTTTTTGTCTCCCCCTGCTGACCAGAGTTAGACAGCGCACCTCACAAAATGTCTGTGATGTTTTTAAGAGACAAGCCAATCAGACTCCAACTGGTTACCGGAATTAACATTCTGGTGCTGTACAAAACCAGTTGACAACTAAATAGTGAAAGTTTTGGTAGTAGATTGCGTTTTTGTGCAATTGTGTGTTTGTAGTTGTGTGTACTTTTTTTGCCAAGTTACACTCTGAGCACAACTACACAACATACATTTGAATATGTCTTTAATAAAATGTTTAAATAAAGAGCTAATTTTTTGTTTATTTGTGGCTTTCCTGCAGCTCAGCTGGCGGCTCCTCCTCAACCAGTGTCTGTTCCTCACTTCGGCTCTACAGGAGACTGTTTCTCTCCCTCTGTTTCCTTCCATCACGACCGCTCTCCTCCTCACCAGCACTCTGCTCAGAGAAAGAGAGCACCACAAACCGGCCGAACGAGAGAAGAGGAGAGGATGAAGTACCCCTCAGGCAGAGAGCCAGGCGAGGGCATCGATTCTGAGCACATTGGCAACTTGGGGTCTGAGGAGTCACAGAGGTTTAGAGCGAAATGTGTTGATACACAACAGAGCTGCTCACTGAAATGCAGTGACACTGATGTGGACATCTCACTGACGGAACAAGACACCGGTATAGAGGACGTGGACACAGACTCGTTCATGTCTGACTCAACCCTCAGCACAAGGTCCAAAAGTGAATCGGGCATCACTCGCAATCTACAAGACGTCACGCACGACACAACAGGTAATGTAGGAAAATGTGACTCTGCGTCTCTTAAAGATCTGAAGAAAGAGAACTCCGAGCTCCGTGATGAACTCCGAGATGTGAATTACGAGCTTCAGAAGCGTCTGGACGACCTGGAGTCCCAGAGGAGGGCGGAAGCGGAGGCCAGGACCAAACTCAAACAGCTGAGCCGCAAGCATTCGACTCAGACAGAGCAGCAACGCGCCAAAGCTCTGGAGCTAAAAGACAGCATGGCCAAACTGGAAGCTCAGCTGGAGCAGGAGAAGAAAGAGATCACAAAACTACGAGAAAATCTTGACGTGTTAGAAAGAGAAGCTGAGAAGAGGCAGGAAGAGAAGGAGAGGGAGCAAGACGAGAGCGCCGAGCTGAAGGAAGTCTTAGCTGAGATGGAGCGAAAGGAGACGTCCGTGGAGGAAGAGATGGAGAGGATGAGAAAGGAGCTGGAAGACCTTCAGCGCAAACTTGAACAGGAGCGAGAGGAACGGGAACAGGAGAGAGAAGAAGAGAGGAAGAAAATCCGAAAAGAAGAAGCGGAGGGACTAAAGATCGCACGGCTACAGGAAGAGCTGGACAATCTTCGGAGGTTTGGTCAGTTGGAAGACGAGATATCCAAAGAAAATTTTCCCGTCGCTTATTTACAACTAGACCACCACCTTAACACTAGCAACAAAGACTCTCCTGAATCCATCTGTGACTCTGTGAACCTTCACAACACTATGATCTGCCAGGAAACCAGAGCCGTGGAGCTTATTATGGCTCTTGGAGCACAAACTAACCCGGGGACAACCACAGAGGGCAAGACGGAGATGGAAGAGCCTCTGGCAGTAAGCTTGGACGACACTACCATTTTAGTTTTGGAGATTGAGCGTTTGAGGGTAGAGAGAGATCAAGAGGCAGAGAATGCAAAACTAGCTCAGGGAAAGCTGGAAGATCTGCAGAAGCAAGTGAACACTCAGACCAAACACCTGACCCACGCTTTTGAAAGCCAGAGCAAGAACATCGAGAACCTGCTGAGAGAGTTGCATAATAAAGAGTGCGCCCTCCAGAGGCAAGCTGAAGAACTGCAGAAATGTCAAGAGAAAATCACGCTTCTTGAAGAAGCACAGCACAATAGAGAGGACGTCGTCTTCGGTGAGGTCTCCATGCATCCGGAACCTTCTACAGAGATCTCGAGAGAACTAAGCTGTGATTCGGTTATAAGCAACATGAGCATAAGCGACCAAGAAATGTTTAATGATGATACACAGCAGATTTTGAAGGACTCTAGTTTACAGCTGCCCGTTGAACACTCTGTTAGCCGAAACGTTGAACAAACCAACACTAAAGATGCATCTGATAAGCTACAAATAGCAACTGAAGCTTTCAGTCCACATGAATTGAACTGTGAATGTCCTCCATCTTCTAGTGTCAATTCTGAAGGAGTGTTTACCAAGAATGCTCAAGAAACTGAAAACTCGTCTGTAACGAGTTCTCGCTCGCAAGACGAACAAGTTCAGAACGTTTCAGAAGACTCCACAAAAGATGATTCTGGGTCGGAAAGGGTGACGAAGGAATTACAGGAAGCTGAAAATCAATTGAATGTGTTAAAGACTCAGAATGAGACGCTCGGTTTGGTTAATGAAGAACTGCTGTCTGTCAAACGAGAAAATGAAGAGTTGAAAGCAAAACTGAGATGGTTGGAGAAAGACACGTGTGCTGACAGGACCTCCAAAGAAGATCAAAACAATGAAAAGCTAAATGAAGAAGGTTTTCTAGACGGCGCCGCCTCAGGACGGGAGGAGTCTGTTGTTCCTGATGAAAACTCTGAAGATAAAGGGATGGAGGGAATGAAAGAAACAGCAGAAGTTCATGCTCTTCATAAACGGGTACATTTAAAATCAACATTTACCCATTTACATCTGTGATACATGTCACTGGTCCATGATTCATCTCTTATATTCCAATGGAATAAAACAATGGATCTGTTTTTAATGTTGTGGTGTTTTTCTTCGTATTTTGTGCGTCTCAGATCCAGACGCTACAAGACCAGATCCAGAACCTCTCTGAGCAGAACAGGACACACGCCGAAGAACTAAACCTCTGGAAGATCTCTGCCATGGGAGAAACGGCGGACAGCAGTTCTCCCTCCATCACGCTGAGAGAGTTCCAGATATTCCTCCCCTGCAATTCTATCAAACCGTGCACGCAACAGACAAGGTAACACACTGCTGTTTGACTGACATTTGTTTGAGATGAATTAGCGGTGAGAAATATAGTCGTGTAAATAACGTTTCTTCATATTGCGTTCGGAGTGCAAGATACTTAAAGTGAATTATGAGCATGCTGGACTGGAGATGATATGTTTTGGGGAAGGTAAACATAGATTCTGTGTAAGAGAGATGTTTATACAGGACGCTTCTGTTTCTTCTGGCTGCTTTAGGACCACAGACATGACACATCAGTGTGGATCAGAGGACGGGAATGAACAGACCAACTTGCCTGAAACACAAATGACACATGCTGGGAGTAAATCTCAGGGACCTGCTGAGGTATCGTTTAGTAATTAAAATGCAATACAATCATTAAAGGTGCAATGTGTCATTTTTTAGAGGATCTATTGACAGAATCGCAATATAATATACATAACTTTGTCTTCAGAGGTGTATAAAGACCTTACATAATGAAGCGTTATGTTTTTATTATCTTAGAATGAGCTATTTCTATCTACATACACCGCGGCTCCCCTTAGATGGAATTCTCCATGTTGTTTCTACAGTAGCCCTAAACGGACAAACTGCTCTACAGAGCGCGTTTCGTAAATACGTTATCTCATTCGGCGAAGAAGTGTAAACGCGACGACATCTTTGTGCTGTGTCGGCCACCTTAGTGCTTCGAAAGGGAGGGGTGAACCGTTGGTTGCAGTTCGCAACCTCACCACTAGATGCCGCTAAATTTCGTACTCCAGACCTTTAAAATATAGATACAAAAAAGTTTAGTTGCAGGTGAAAATTACAATATTAGAATATGCTGTTAAAGTGCTGTTTACTTGTTTTCAGGGCCTAATGACTGAAAATGAAACGATGATCACAAAAAACACTCAAGAATGTGCCACCAGCTCTTTTACACGCCGAGATGAAACTCCTCCAGTCTGCACGTCACACACGACGACTAGTAACAATAAAGATGGACTATCAGATCTTCAGCAGATTGCCTTAATGTCTTCTGTGTCTCACGGCAACACGACTGGCGCCGTAGCAAACAGCCAGGAAGATGCCTTAATCAACATTTCCATTTCAAGCGAATATCAGACCAAAGTAATCAGCACCAAGCCAATCGCAGTCGAGTCCCGTGAGATCCATGATTCCCAGAATTCTGTCTTGCGCACTGCGCGTAATCAGATTGAAACCAAGGAAACCGTTGCTTTGGATAAACACGGGTATCGCCACGGAGACGCAACGGATAAACAGAACAACCGTCACGTCGCTGAGGTGGGTTCGGCATCACAGACAAATGAGTCTTCTATGGGTCAAAGGGCAGAGAGCGACGAGGTTAATGGAGATGGTAACAGGACAGAGGTCAGAGAAGTTCAGAGTGTGTCTACACAGACAGAAGAGAGCGGAGAGTTGAGTGACACGACAGTGAAACGCTCTCTCGTCCACACCGGCACTCAGACGGATAACGTGCCGCTGGAGACTGATGAAGATGAGGGTCACGAAGGACCCGCTGACTCGCCGCCCCTCTCTCGCACCCTACAGTCTGTTACAAACCAGCTGCTGTTGTCCAAGGCGTTCCCCATGAGTGACCCGGCTCACCTCGCAGAGCGCATAAGACAGAACCGCAATCGCATGTCTGCGGCATATGACGACACTGAGTATGAACCGTACGGCCTGCCAGAGGTTGTTATGAAAGGTGAGATTAAACAACCTGTGAAGTATTGTATGTTTGCATTTTTGATGTTTTTTAACGTTGCTAAGGTTTGAA
This sequence comes from Triplophysa rosa, assembly GCF_024868665.1. Taxonomy (NCBI): domain Eukaryota; kingdom Metazoa; phylum Chordata; class Actinopteri; order Cypriniformes; family Nemacheilidae; genus Triplophysa; species Triplophysa rosa. The sequence continues at coordinate 21,663,141 of NC_079902.1, forward strand.
ATATCTTCTTTTCTCTCCATAGGCTTTGCCGACATCCCCAGCGGGCCAGCTTGTCCATACGTCCTGCGCAGGGGGCTTCTTGGTACCGACGCAATGCCCCTCCCACTCAAAGAAGCCACACCCCAAGACGAAGATGAAGACATAGAGCCATAGCTCTCACCTCATAGCATAGCATTCTACTAAATCCCGTAGGTACTGGATTTCTGTGCATATGTTTGTGATGCATTTAAAGAAACATTTCACATTTTCTAGACCCTTTCTGTTCTTTCCGTTCAATGCTGAAGGAACATCATTGCCACTTTAATCATAATGTAAGTGTCAATGGTACCAGGTCACCACAGAACACTCTGTCTCGAGTCATATACTTCAGATTGAAAGACATTGCACTTTTCTCCAGCTGAACTGCCTTACGGTGTATTGATGTCATATGTTTTGGTTTGTGTAGTGGAGCCGTTTTCAGCTTCGCTTATGTGGATGTAATATATTTTTGTTTGCATAGAGGTGGTGTTAGCCCCTGTTTTATATGAGACTTGAATTTTGTGAATAGCTTTATTTATTGACGGACACTACTGTGTGTGTGTGTGTGTGTGTGTGTGAGTGCGCGTGCGTGTGTGTGTGTGTGATGACTCGGATCAAACCTGAGCCTGTTTCCGATCCTTGTATGGTGATTCACTGTCAAAGCCTGTTTCTCTTTCTCTCTGTCATCTCACGGCTTTATAATGCACACTGGAGTATTTATATTGTTTGTCAGTTGGCAAAGCGGCGTTGGATGGATGCATTTTTGATGTAATAAATTTAATTGACATCATATGTCTTTTATGCTCCTCAGTGTGTTTATTGTTTTTCTGTGATTAGTGTTTTCAGTTGGGAATGTTTACATTGATTAAAATGAGTTATTAAAATACATATGGCAATTTGTTTTGGGGTTTTTTCATCTGCAAGTATACATAACAGTCTGAAGTTTTTAGGAGATTCATTTTCAAGGTCATTCCAGTCATTTTCATGGTTGAAGAAAAAGGGGATAAATCTGTGCTGTGCTGTGCTGATGTTAAAGTTGCTTGAAGGATTTCTTGGATGAGCTTTTATTTCACTGTGCAGATATTTTAATTTACGGTATACTTCATTCCGATTGGTTCATTGCAGAATTCTGCAATCCAATATTTTCGTACACTGAGCAATTCTAAATATTGGTTTTCTTTGACAATTTTACCATTTTAACATATTGGTTCTGTCTCTTGACTGAACGGGTGGTTTACAGACTGTGTGTTTAATCCAGACCGAATGCATTTCTGTGGTAACAGCTGGCATAATTTCGTCACGCACACCTGCTTCGGTCATGAGTAATTTACACGGTTTAAGTGCGACCTGTTTGGAGAATAATGTAATAATAGATCGAGTTAACCCGTGTACATGATGTTATGCACTTGTGTTTTTAAAAGCCAAACATTAGTCAGAGTTGGAGCAGAAATCAAAGACGCGTCTGGGGATGTGATATCCCGTATCAGCGCTTTAAAAGGACGCAAAGGCCATTTGGGTCTTTACATCAGCCCGGTCACAGAGTTCTGTTTAATCTCCTGTGTGCTTTGCTTGGTTCCAGAGGGCCCGCTGCAGTCCTTATAGAGAATGTTTTGAATTCTGAGCTTTAATGTTTCAGGTTATTGCTTAACTGTTGCACCGCTGCTCACAGATGAAAGGAGCTTGAGGAGATGAGGAGACGGTACAAATACATTTACATGTCGTTTCATTACCACAGATAATATCGCTAAAGGTTGGTTTAGATTTTATTACCACACATAAAATGTCTCCTCCCTACACTTTAGGCTCTGTAAATGGCAAAAAATAAGAACAGTAAATGGAGTGGCCTGCCCTTTTATAGCTGTTTATATATATATATTTCTTTCTTGTATCTAGCCAATCAGAGACACCCTCAACCTGTTGGTCATTTTTCACATTAAGGTTGGATGTCTTCAGGAGGAGGGGTAACAGAGGCAGTTGTGTGTAGATGAAATGGGCTGAGATCATTATTGCAACAGTAATACAACCAAATCCTTTTGCCAGGATTATATTTATGTAGCGGGCCTTATTGCTTTAATGAAACAAACCTTAAAGATAAAAATTGAACAAATTAAAACGTAAGCATTTTTAAGGCTATTGGTATTTCTATGGAGGCCATGCAGTATTTAATGTAGGTGAAAGTCAAAGCCATTTATATATAGTTTATCTTCTAGTGAAAGAATGGGATTTGCCATATTTGGTTAAAACGCCTTTAAAAATGTTTAGTCATTTTAATAGAAAAATAGTAGCAATTATATAATAATATACTATAACTTATATATGATAAAACCTGTTAATTGTTAGGTGTGAATATGAACAAATATGAATTATTAAAAAATATAAATAATTTATCAGTACGTTATATTTAGTTTTACTGTAAAATAAATGGGTTCTGAAAGTAAAATGTCCCATATTATTTACACTTCTTTGATAAAAGTCCCTAATAATTAACATGACATTAACTATGACAGTAAAATATTGTTAATTATTCTTTTAAATCCTTTACATTTTCAGTTTAAAATAGTAAACGGTGGTTCCCACAAGTGACTCTTTACATTTAATGATATTTTATTTAAATTGTTTCTTATTTCTAACCAGTTATATATATTAGGGTGTTCTGTTACGTTTTAGATTGTTTTATTATTTTTTATACCATTATTTATTGCCACGTGTTACTGATGATGGTGCTTTGTTTTTTAAGTTTTGGCAACGGTCTATGTATGAAAAGTCCACTGGTGATTTCAGCACTTGACCACCTTCATTCGGTTTCACTAAATCTTATTTTGCCACTAATAGCTCAATTTTACTGCTGGTATTTATGATTTATAACACAACATGTGTGAGCTTGTGCTTATACAGTAACGACGAAAGAAAAACCACATGCAATATCACAGAAATGAAAAAGTATTAATAAACCGAATATCTGGTGTCCAAGGTTATTTTGGGAACATAACGGAAACACATTCCCCTTTCATGACACTCTCTCCGTGATTTCCATGCAAACAGATGAAAGATAAGTAGAGAGAGATAGAAACAAAAGGATTAGAGAAGGTTGCTCAAACATGTCGAGGTAGAGATGAATAAACTGTCAGCTTACATTTGTGTATAATTTGTGTGTCTGCCAAGCCATCGTCTCTCCTCCCCCTTCTGTTCTTCTCGTCTCGTCTCGTCTCTGCTCTTTCTCCGTTCTCATGTTGGCAGGTTCCCGTAAGTCCTGGTAATGGGGAAAGACCTGATGAGTTTGTATATCTTCACGCTCATCTGCCGGAGGAAGGGAACTCCTGATCTCACACACGCAAGTCAGAACTCCACATCTGAGGTAAGATCGCACGTCTTCAATAACTTCTCAAAATCTCCATCACTGTGTGGAATAGTTCACGTCGTGTTGTAAAATATTGTATACTTGTTTGTTGAATTGGGATTTGTTACGGATTGCATATTAGGTTCTCGAATAGTTAACATTTGCAAATAAGATGGTCAATCTTTGTTTCTATGGTGGCAGACAGTGTTGTTGTCGTAAACAACGCGTTTGATGTTTGCAGTGCAGGAGTTCACTATTTATTTACTTAATTAAAAAAAAGACTTTTTTACGTTATTCATGTAACGTAATGTTACCTGTCATTGATTTCTGTTTGTTTCAAATTCATTTATTGTTATTTTCAATTTGTTTACCTCCCAAACATTTAGAGGGCAATGCATGTTAAGTCCAAGATAGCAAAGAATGCATTAAATTAAAATGTTTCCATGTCCAAAAAGTGACAACTTTATATATACCGTAAAATATGGTACTTATAAGCACGTCTTAGGAATCCCTGTTGAACATCAAGATCTTGTCAGAAGAGTGCAGATCTGTTTACGTGGAGCTGTGCCAGAGGCTCTGTTCTGATGCCGTCATGTGTTGACTTCTTACCTCTGTGCCTTCACTCTCCTGTCATGTGTCTGGACTGGGTCAAACGCACTGAAGCGCAGACCTGATCTGGGGTCAATATTTACTGTTGTGTTTCATAGGTTTCTGAAGAAACCAATGAAAGAGGCTGAGCGGAGGAAACATCAAAAGAAAGACAGACAGGCTGATATGGAGGAGAACGAGAAAGCTGTTGGTTTGGAAAGGCAAGTGTTGTAAGGTAAACACTTAAGCTCTTTTACATCACATATACACCGGGCTGTTAAAATATTTGGACATGTAAGCCACACTTATGTAAAGGTAGGAATGTTATTGCGAGGTTTATAAACACGTTCCGGTTGTCAAGCATTAGTGGAGCACAAACGGCGTCACTTGTGAACCTGAGAGGAATTGACTTCACGGGGGTCAAAGTCTGACTGGGAGATGCTGGCACTACTTTAACATGCAGCATCTTTCTCCGTTGATACGAAAAGATTGATTTATTCACCCTCATGTTGTTCAAAACTTGTATAGGACTCTCTTTTCTGTGAAACACAAAAGAAGATATTTTGAGAAATGGGGTCTAATGTTTGGCTACGAACATTCTTCAAAAAATCCTTTATGTTCTGCAGAAGAAAGTAAAGTCATACAGGTTGGGATGACATGAGAGTGAATAAATGATCATTTTAGGTGAACTATCCCTTTAAGGCCTGTACGAACACACTTTATTTTTCATGAAATACTGCTGTGGAAAAATAAAAAAAAATTCAGTTTTTTTATTTACTATTTATAGGCACGTGTTTAGGTAAAATGTGAACATTCTGTGAACTACTAAAAACATTTAATATAATAATAAAAATATAGTCATTTTCATTTAGTCGCAGAAAATGAAAACTGGAGAAACGGGTCAAAATAACAGAAAAGATGCTCTGTGTTTTTTTCAGACCTCAAATACTGCAAAGAAAACAAGTTCCTATTCACTTTTAAGCAACACAACAGTAATATTTATACATGTATTTAGTAAAAGTTAAAAAATGACTTTTCATGTGATTTTTATCACAGTTGACAGTACATGTGTCTTGTCATGCTGTCAGTCTTTCACATTGTTGATGGATGACTTTATGTCACTCCTCAGGTTTGATTTGTGAACAGACACTGGTCTGGAATGACCACAATACATCTAGAAATGATGATTAAATAAAACATTTGAATGGTCTCTTTCTTCGTTTAAAATATTAAATTGTCGGGACCTAATGCTTGGTGACATGGGAATCAAAAACTCTTCTCAGCTTTTGTTTCCATCCAGAACGCATGTGTTTTTCAGTTTGACGTCACCCAGCGCTCGACACAGCCATGCGCAACTCAACGCTGTTGACCATCCTGGCGGCTGTGCTGCTGTATTTGGTGCTGGGAGCTCTGGTGTTCGGCTGGCTGGAGTCCTCCAGGGAGGAATGGGCCCACCGGGAGCTGCTGACCTCCAGAATGGCTTTTCTACAGAACCACAGCTGTGTCAATCCATACATTTTGACAGAGTTCACCGAGGTCTTTATAAATACACTCTCACGCTAATATACTTTACAAAAACACATTTAAACACCCTGCAAAAAATTTACATTTTAGTAATTGTGTCTTGTTTTGCAGTACAAATATAAAAAAAACATCCTAAATCAATTCCAAATTCAATATACATTTACTTGGCAAGAAAAGTGTCCTAAGATCTTGCATCTTGTTTTCTGGGAAAAAAAGGTTTTAATTCATTAAAGCATTTAATTCACTTTTTTGACCTCCCTGTCAGATACTTTTGCTTGTTTTTAAGCAAAGACGTCCTTAATTTAAATATTTTTGTTCAGAAAGCAAGATTTAATATCTTGGGTCACTTTCCTTGAAAAGAAATACACCTTCATTTATCGGTGCAGTGTGTCTTTTTTTAGAGGATCTATTGACAGAATCGCAATATGATATACATAACTTTGTCTTCAGAGGTGTATAAAGACCTTACATAATGAAGCGTTATATTTTTATTATCTCAGAATGAGCCATTTCTGTCTACATACACCGCGGCTCCCCTTAGATGGAATTCTCCATGTTGTTTCTACAGTAGCCCTAAAGGGACAAACTGCTCTACAGAGCGCATTTCTATATCCTTCGGCAAAGAAGCGACATCTTTGTCCTGTGTCAGTCACCGTAGTGCTTCGAAAGAGGGGGGTGATGGGTGAAGTGAACCGTTGGTTGCAATTCGCAACCTCACCACTAGATGCCGCTAAATTCCAGACACTGGACCTTTGAGAATTTTTGAGATTGGGAAAACAAGACAAAAATATAAAAAAGTACATTGTTATTGATCATGTGTTTTTCATAATATAATACATTTAAATAATAACTAGCTTAGCATGACAGAGGGTTGTTTCCATTTCCATTTATGCATTTGGCAGAAGCCTTTATCTGATACACTTCAAATTGTATTCAAGTTATACAATTTTGCCAATTTTGCTAACTAAGTTGCTAATGCAATGCTGTCCATATGAGGTCCAGAAACAGGTTAAAATGTTTTTCTACTTAATAGACCACTTTTGAGAATACATTGTATAGTTAATATGTGGCATTAACAGTGAAGCATTTCCAGACTTTTGAATCCCACTTACAGAATATTTTAGTATTTTTAAATGAAATAAAATATTTTTAAATAAACGATTTTTTGGCATCAGTTAAGACCCTGACAGTTCCATGAAAAATGTCCTCTCCTCTCCTTTAGAAAGTGGTAGATGCCATTGAGGCGGGCGTTGATGTCAAAAGCACATCAAACTTCAGCAGCAGATGGGTGTTTTCCAATGCGTTCTTCTTCTGTGGTACCATCATCACAACTATTGGTGAGACTGGTGCACTTTTCCCGTCAGAATATCAGAACGATTGCGAGCTTCACGATCTCCTCTCCTATGGTCTTTAGGCTTTGGAAACATCTCGCCCAAGACTGAAGGTGGTCAGTTGTTCTGTATATTTTATGCTCTGGTGGGGATCCCCATGTTTGGCATTCTGTTAGCAGGGGTTGGAGATCATTTGGGCACCCTGCTGCGGAAAGCCGTGGCAAAGATTGAGACTTTATTTCTGGTGAGTCTCAACTATGAGATTATTCGATTATCAATGATCTTTGATAATGTGGATAAAGGGAGGGAATAGTTAGTGATGGCATGTCATATTAATTCAATTCATGCACCATAAAGAGACCTAAATAGCCTGTTTCTTATTAGGGTTTTTGTGACTGTCAAGACATAATTCTACAAATTTTATTTATGTTTTCTACCACAGCGCAAGGGTGTGAAGCCCACCAGCGTCCGCGTAATCTCCGCTGTCTTCTCCATCCTGATTGGCTGTTTAATCTTCATCGCCGTGCCGACCATGGTGTTTCAGGAAGTGGAGAGCTGGAGTCTGTTGGAAGCAGGATATTTTGTGGTCATCACTCTGACAACGGTGGGCTTCGGGGACTACGTGACAGGTGCGCAAGACACATGAAGTCTACCTACTTACATACGTGTAATTGTAATCCATTATTTAGTTACAATGTCATGTGGCAGTCTGATAATTGTGTTTAGGAGCTCAATATTGTATTACTGCAGGAAGTTTTGTGGTTATTGGATCCAGACAGCCATAGATTTGCAGTCATTTATATCAACTAATTTTCCTTTTTTAAACCTTGACACTAATTGTGTTAAACCAGAGCTGGCAGCTTTCTGATAAACAGTCTCATCTGGCACAGATAGAAGACTAAATAGTAAATAAATGTTTCGTTTTATGTACATATGTATCCAAAGTGACCTACAGAACATTTGAAGACTTCACAGTCAAAAGCCTCTAAGATCCGTACTTCCTTTTCGCCATTAAAGTGAAATAACTTTTCATATAAACATCAGAGCCTGATCAAAAACAATCATTTTAGAAACAAAATGACGGCTTTTGCATCTGAACTTTTCATTAAGTGACAAAAATAGTCTGCGATGATGTTGAAGGATTTCTGTCATTTGCCATGGTAAATTTGACTTGTCTATGTTAAAAAGAGTAAAAACTGCATGTACTGTTAACACTTTCATTTGGTAGACATCACAAATATCGCCCCCTGGTGGTGCATGATACGACACACACACACAATCAATTGTATATAATTTATATAATATATGTAAATAAATATATATATGATTATATGATATTATCAATGTTTAATAAATATGCAATTTCTGATTAATGGTTATATAAGTTATAGTTTGTGCATACTTGTTTATATATCATTGAACAATTGTAACTAATGCATAGCAACAGCACACGTGAACTCACGTGATATTGTTCCATCTTTTTTTACTCTGCTACATCAGTAATGAAAGTCCTCAATTCACATTACAATAACAACAACAAAAATAATGGTGCTTGATCTGAAAGTTGGTGAGGCACTGGCCTAAATCTTCTTACCGATGTACTTAGTGTGTGTTCTTTCAGAAAACGTACAGATTAGTACGGGACAAAAGGCCACGCAGCATTAAGACCCACCATTAAAAAGATCAAGTTAAAAAAGTTATTGATCAGATAAAACACACTTTCGTCTGGAGACAAACCCTTTTCTGTCTTTAAATCCTTGGTGATGCCTTGTCCCATTGGTTTCTATCGTTGACGCATCACTGTCAACATGGTTTGTGTTGAAATGATTTTCTGTGGTAGTGGTCATGCCACAAAAGCTGTTCCTTGAACTGCTAGAAGATGTATTTATCCCAGAATAAGTTCCTGTAAGGGGATAATGGTGACAGCTCATGGCTTCAATCTTTGCTGGGCTCAAACCAGCAATCTTCCAATTATTGCGGCTCGGAGCTTTGAAGCACTTGGCCACACGGCTCCTGTGAATTATTACAGATGTGAAATATTATTATTATCTTTCCTCTACCCCAGAGAACAGACGAGATGGCACGCCCCTGTATAAACCATTGGTGTGGTTGTGGATAGTGTTTGGTATGGCCTATTTTGCATCCATCCTCACTATGATTGGAAACTGGTTACGGGTTTTGTCTAAGAAGACTCGTGCGGAGGTGAGAGACGGTGTTTGAGCAGACAAAATATTATGAACACGAATGATGGGAAAGCATTTTAAGTCTGGTTTTCTTTGCACAATACCTTGAAATAGAAGCCAGTATATTTGCAAAGAAAGACGTCCAAGATAAAACATGTTTTTGTTTACTTCGCTTTCAGATGGAGGAGCTGAGAGCTCATGCCACAGACTGGACTCAGAATATTCAGAACATGTCCATGGACTTCCGCATTCCTGTCCCACTCGATCTCAACGACCCCTTTCAGCTCCAGCGCAGACGCAGACGGAAGCGCCGTCGCCATCACCGCCACCCGAGGGCGAACGTGACGGGATCGGCCCACGGGATCTCTCTAGATGCCGCCGCCGCTATCCGAGAAAACGGGCACCTGCTGGTTGTCTGGCCTGAATCTGTGTATACCCCAGCATGTGAAGCGATGTCCCAGTCCAGATCATGCTCGAGATTAGACGCAAGATATGAAACGAGACCAGGATCCAGGCTGACGGAGGGAGCCGGTTCGAGATCCATCTCACGGTTAGAACCGAAAACGCCACCCGGATCCAGAGGCCTTTCCGGGTCTCCTTCGGAATCCGGATCAGAATCGGCATCAGGATCCATCTCTGGGTCCGAGACGCCGTCGGGATCCTGGTCGGAATCCTACTCGAACTCCCGGAACTCGGACGAGCTGGAATCTGGAGAAGAGTGCTCTCAGAGGTCACCGGGTAGTGTGCAGGACGTCTCTGTTCTTATGGTGTCCTCCCGTTCACCGCCTCAACCCTCCCTGCTGGACTTCTTCGGTGAGAACTTGGCGTACATCGATGAGTCGTCAGACACTCTTAGCGACCGGGGGAAACCAGCCGGACCGAATCGCCCTCGTAAGCCCAAGAGGAAGAGCATGAGGAGACAAATTCCCCATTCGCATCCCATTGGACTACTAAGAGATCTCAGTTGTGAAATACAGCCGTTGTCGCACTCTCCGACCCCTCCACCTCAAACCTCACCCAACACATGAGAAAAAACACTTATGACCAAGACATTATTATGCGGTGTTATAAAATGCATTCTGTTGCAACGCAAACGTCACGGGTTCGAATCCCAGGGAAAACGCACACCGATCAAATGCTTGCCTAGAATGCACTTTGATAAAATGGCTAAAAATATCAAATTGACTAGCAGGTTTTTGGACAACTAGTCGACCCACATGGCATATCCCTTCACCAAGTGTTCTCGTTCAACCGCACTCCTTCAACCGGCTGTTTTATTTGCTGGAGACAAGTCAAATATCCAAGTTGTCGTCTCATAAGTTGTTCATCACAGTTAAAAGATGCCAGACAGTCCAGACACATGAATGAGCTGTTGGCTCACGGGTCATGTCCCGATTCCACACGTCTCTTACCCTCATGTTCCTGTCTGCCTCCACTGTCCTATGGATAAAGTAAAAAAAAAGATGGCAAACATCTTAGATATGTGTGTAAATATAGCATCAATGAAATACAGAGAGTTAAGGAGATTTCTAGATTTAGTCTAGAAATGTGGGTCACTGTGTTTTTTTTATACAGTAGATATTTAGGCAAACTCAAGTTCACTGTATGTGGTATCAAGTCTTGAACCAGTGTATTGTGCCTTTAACTCACAGATGTTAAGTTATTTTGTGAAGTGATTTTTTATAGTGCCTTGCATTTATATCCCCCCTTTATGCCTGCATTATTTAGTGTTTGTTGAGTAAAGGAAGTGCTATACGTATTCAAACATCAGTTCTTTATTAATCCTTGCATTTCAAACAGAGACAGTTGCTGCGTCCCAATTCGCCTACTTAGTCACTAAAAGTATTTACTGTTTTTGTTATGGAAAAGTATATACACTTTAGTGCGTATAGCTAAACTGTATGCATGCACTGGGACATACTAACAGGATACGGAAGTGGCCGTTGTTGCCTAGACGACACTGTGATCGTTAAGTGTCAAGAATCTATTATATCAATATATCTATTCTTTGCATTGAAGTATTTATTCATTCATTATTTCATATGAAATGTTTACTGTATACTTACATTTATTGATTCAGCGAAGCATCTTTAACTTTATGAATGCAGTGGAGTGTCACTGATCTCCGCCCTCACGCAGTAAGTTCACACTTCAAATTTTCACGGAAACCGAGAATACTCATGTTAGCATACTATGATTTGGGACGTACTAATTCTATTTTCGAATACTATTTAGGATGGATGCGAATTGGGACGCAGCAAGTGTGAAAAGTGAGCGGCACTTCTGTCACAATAAAGTCAGGTGGAGTTTGAGGATCCAATGGAGTTTCGATTTCTTTGTAATACATTTCATTGGTTAAATATTTGTATTATATTCAGGCCCTGGCTCGACTGGGGGGGGCAATCATATGTTCTGGTTGGGCAGATATAGTCATAGTTCATTGCATGCATTTCTTTCCCACAGATTCAATTGACGGATAATTATTTAATAGATCATACAAATAAGTATTTAATAATAGGTATTTAATTTGTTATTATCTTTATTGTCAGCTGGATATTTTTGGTGGGCCCAAGAAAAATCTGGAGGCCCCCCTAGCCCCCCCAGACCTAGCCTATGGTACTCGCCTTCATGTGTATGAATTTCATTAGACACAAAATAATATAAAAACATTTCCCTCTACTGCATATCTAAATTCCACAGATATTCTTATGTGAAGACGTCTGTGTGATGCTGAACAACATCAATTCTCGTTCATCACATCTAGTTCTTTCCTGAAAGAAAGTGTCATGGGTTTGAAATGATATGAGCACAAGTAAATAAAGACAGAATTTAATAAATTATAGTTTTATATTTCGCTTGAGATACTGTATGCAAACATTACATATACAGTATATATATATTTGAACAATCGTCAGAATCTTTTTTATTTCTCAAATGGAGCACATCTGAGAACTCCATCCAATCTCCCGAGCTATGAAGAGCACCATCTGAACCATTTCTCTGGGTCACCAGCATGTGACTTCAGACTTACGTCAGTCGCCCTCTTGTGGTTATCTGTTGAAATGAGGGCCGCATTCACCTTCACATAGACCGGTTCTCTTTTTCTTCATCTTTCTGAAATATTCTTTGTTTATGTGTTACGTAACAGGTTTACCGCGGTTTAAATCATCCTGAAGTTTGCACACACAGTATATTTATACCGCGGCTTGCGGCTGAACTCTCATACACAGTAGCCCCGCTCTAAACACACTTCCCAGGGCAGATAGCCATACGTTCCAACTGGTACACAAACACTGATATAGAACACAAACACAAACAGCATGTTTACAGACACGTGGAAGCTGTTTGGACCGTGCAGGGGCTAGATGAGGTTTTAAATGCTCTTGGTGTGGGAAGCTTTAGAGAATGAGAGCGAGTGAGATATATCCCAGCGTGAGACAGCTCCAGGAATGGCTTTTGTAAGGCCCTGGCTGTGGGGATAAATGCTGGTTGCAGAGCGAAGGGGGTATTTAGAGGGAGGACGACAAACACATGGTGGTGGCTTACAGAGGAGCTCTTCCGCAGCGTTACCAAAGCACCCTTAAATTCTACCTCTGCAGCTCAGCCCCACCTAAACGGCCTCCACACCCACAGCCAACCGGATGCTTTTTTACCCATTCCACTTAGAAGTCAATTGTAGTCTGCGCGTGACTAGAGTCCACCTCTGAGTTTGTTGTAGAAGTGAACAAACAAACACCTGCAAAGAGATTTTACAATCTCAAAGTGATAGTTCGCCCAAAACTCATCCTTATGAGGTTTAAAACCTCTTTCTTCTGTGGAACATAGAAGAAGGTATTTTGAGAAATGTCTCGGTGGTTTTGTGTCCATGCAACGGGACCGATGTTGTTTGGTACCAACGTCCTTCAAAATATCTTCTTTTGTGTTCTGCAGAATTTTGAAATGACATGAGGGCAAGTAAATGATGAGAGATTGTAAATGTTTTGGGTGAACAATCCCTTTAAGAAATATACGATGTGGACATTGTTTAAGATAACATATTGTAAATGTGATCATGTATACAATTGTATTAGTTTAAAAATAAACATTAGAATGTAAAAAATGGTGAAGACCTAGATTATACTAGACATAGATCTGTTATTTGTTTTAGGTTTTCTTTCAGTGTTATGGTTAGCGCAGAATGTTTTCAGGCATATTTGGGTTTGAAAGGTTTTGTTCCTAGAGGTTAGTTTTGAGAACTGTGACAAATCAGACGAAGAAAGTCATCTCGCCACGATATTTCAAGATTTAGAAACCTTGGTCTCAAAAAGTCTTAAAAGCCTTCTACGGTAAATGTTCTGTTAATGAAAAAAGATGCGCTTCCAATGTGTTCTTATATTTGAGCTGTCTGAAAACATTTGCTCCTGAAAACAATGTCATTGCTGTGATTGTAGCCTCAGGTCTTGATTTCAGCATTACGGTATGGAAAAAAATGACTGCTTTACCGGAATAACAGGATGATATTTGATTTCATATTTGATTGTCTCTGTGTGATCGATGATCTATCATGTCCTCGCAGGAATTGTTCCATTCTCAGATAGCCTTTCAGAACTGTCGGTGTAAAACAGCATTGTTGAATCTTTGAAACACTTAAAATAACACTTTTGTAACGTTAAGAAAGCTGACCGAGTGTTTTTCATGGGTCATTCAGAATGAGATCGAGTTAAACCCATGAGTTTAGCTGAGCTTTAAAAACATTATTGAAAGTTTCAGTCTCTTCTCTGAAGAAGTCTTCAGATTGTCTGAATGTAATTCCTCTGTTACTGTGCAGCTGTGATCAATAACAGCTGTTTCTTCACTATTTCTTTTACTCTGAGGCACATACAGTATAGTTGTTGTGGCAGGGGAAATTTTGAGTAAGTCTAGAATTACATTCTCGTTTTTTTGTCCTAGGAGTTGATGCAACCAGAGTACGCAAGACAATCTCAACACATATCAAACGTAAACATCACAACAGGTAATACATTATATTATATCCCGGTGGAGACCTAAACCTGAATGCACACCAACACGTAGGGACCAAAATTGAGGTCCCCATGGGCAAAAAAGCTTATAAATTGTACAGAACAATATGTTTTAAAAATCTAAAAATGCTAAAAGTTTTCTATGATCTTTAGGTTTAGGGGTTGGGTTAGGGGATAAAATATACAGTTTGTACAGTATAAAAAACATTACGCCTATGGACTGTCCCCACGGAGATAGTCAACCAGACATGTGTGACCACAAAAGGGAAACTAAAGTTTGTGTTTATACAGAAAGTCAAACCCCAAAATTTGTTTTTCTGAAATGAAACTTCTGAAACTGCTGTCCTACATGAGATAAAAACGACATTTATGTCGATGAAGGAAAAAGAACTTTCAAATGAATGACGGCTCCATAAAAAAATATCTGTATGATGTTGTCAGATGATTTCAAATCATGTCTTAACCACCGAATTGGTGTTTCCATTCTATGGTTTCAGTCTTGATTCACTTTTGGCAGAAAATATGAATGAGTTCAGTATTTCAGTAACACCAACCTCATGTCTTGAGATGGCTGATAGTTTTACAAAATACTCCCCAAATTACATAATCCTCAAATTTAAATCAGTTAAAGTTTCTCTAAATGTGTTCTCTGCTCTCCCTCTCCCTCTCCCTCTCCCTCTCCCTCTCCCTCTCCCCCTCTCTCTCTCTCTCCCTCTCCCTCTCGCTCTCCCTCTCTCTCTCTCTCTCTCTCTCTCTCTCTCTCTCTCCTCCTCCTCTCCTCTCCCTCTCCCTCTCCCTCTCCCTCCCCTCCCCCTCTCCCCTCCCCTCCCCTCCCCCTCTCCCTCCCTCTCCCTCTCCCCTCCTCTCCCCCCTCTCCCTCTCCTCTCCCTCTCCCTCTCCCNTCTCCCTCCCCCTCCCCCTCCCCCTCTCTCTCTCTCTCGCTCGCTCTCTCTTTGTACTCTGTTGATGCACACACAAGATTTCAGTAAAATCTCAATTGTTTCACCCAGAATTAAACGTATATCGTATACATTTATCTCCGGACAATCTCACATATTTTAAAAGAGAATTTATGTGAAGTCTGCAATTTGAACTTGAACAGTTTTGCAAGAACTTGTACATGGATGTTCTGGGCTGTGTATTAACAATCCTCTCATTCATATCTAGTTTAATGTCTTCTATAAGGAGCTTTAGGAGAAACATCTAAGACTAAGTTGACACATAAATGAAACTATTGAAGACTCCATCTCTGACAGGCTGTAAGATTTTCTTCTGGGTTCACATTAGCTTTATATATAATCATGCATGTGTAAAGCAACAATGCAACACTAAACATATAAACGAACTATAAATAAGCCACTTGTACTTCATTCATGCGAGCATTCACAAGACTTCCTGTAGGTGCTTTTATAGAAGCATATATTTTATGTAAGGCTCAAGGAATGCAGTGATACATTTTTAATGAAATAATTCGATCCAGACCTACGCGACACAGATAGAGGTATGTGAAAACCCACATCTGCTTGTTGAACGTTTAATTTCAAAACCATGAGCATTAATCCCTCCCCTTACTGCTATAACGGTCTCTGTTCTTCTGGGAAGTCAATGTTCCACTAGATGTTGGAGCATTGCTGTGGGGATTTGCTTCAGTTGAGAGCCGCGAGCATCGGCGAGGCCAGATCCTGATGTTGGGTGATGGGATCTGGCTCACGGTCCTGGATTCATCAATGTGTTGTTCAATAAAGTTCAGGTTTGGGCTTTGTGTCGGTCAGTTACAGTAAGTTGTTCCACATCAGGTTCGGTAAAGAAACCATTTCTTGATGACGCTGGCTGCGTGCACAGGAGCAATGTCATTCTGGTGCACAAAACTCTTGCCACAAAGTTGAATGCATGTAATTCTCCAGGATGTCATTGTGTGCTGTAGAATTAAGGTTTTACAGGCCAGATGGACTTATTGACACTTAACTATAGTGAAGATGTTGGTTTTGTCTTTTTCTTTATCCTCTAGGTTTTGCTCAAAGGTTTACTTGGTAATGACAAAGATTTGTTTCATTTAGTTTCTTTTAATATCTGTGAATATCTCATGTCCAGTTTCTGGGTGTAGATGAGTGGGGATGGCTACCTACTAGAGTATCATAGTTTTTTACGTTAATTTTATTGCTTTTTATTATTTATTTGTTTATTCTTTATGTTGCCATATATAGGAATCAAAATTTAGTTTAGTTAAAGTTTTTTAATTTTACTGTTTCAACCGTTTTATATATTTATTTATTCCGGGTTCCCGAGGTTACGTTTCTAATATTAGTTTAGTTTAAGTATGCGTAATAATAGGTCGATATTTTATTTACAGAAACGTTTTTGGTGGACTATAACAATTTGCACATGTAAAATTCAATATTTAATATATCTGCTTTGTTTTTGTTTTTTTAACGGGTGTGAATTTAAGGATATGGCGAGGAATTAAAAATATGATCTAAGATGCTGGAATGGCAACTAATTCGTGAGCACATCTCTGATTTCTTAAAATTGTTTTTTTTTATATTGTTTATTTAAACCAATTTGGAATTTGATATTTATGACCTCTAACTACTCCCACATGCTCATTGATTGACGCATAAAGTTTTGATTTTGTCAACACAAAGTAAAACTGCACCCTTGAAGCCAAGAAGTCATTTCAAAGAGTCTAAATTAAATTTGATTACACTTGCACCAGACTGCGCCCCAAAAAGCTTTCACTGTCATAACAAGCCAAAGATCCGGTGCTTTTCACAACCATTTCTCTAAATGGCCTAGATTTAAGCAAATGACCTTAACCGCCGTCTTAAGGCTCACACGCTTGTGCGTATAACTCTCACAGCACATTTGACTTCACACCCCATGAAAACCATGAGGCCCAGCGCTGCGCTCACACACCTCTTCCTAAACCACACGCTCCTCAGACGGCCCATCTTCCTCTCTCTCGCCCCAAGGTTTAGACTTTCTGCTCGCCTGTCTGCTTCCGCGTGCTGAGTCAACGTTGCGCAAGAGACGATAAGTCGATTCATTGAGGTCCGTTATGTAATGATTTTCTACAGCTCTTCGTTCTCCTGAGTCCCTTCGATAGGACTTTCTAAAAGTTGTTTTCTTCGAGCGAGAGACTGAGGCATTGGCTCAATTTAGACCTGGCAGCCAAACACAGAAACCCTGTCATTCCCTACAGATCAGTCTCGCTGGCCACAGATAAACATTTAAACTGCAGGGACAAAAAAGCTACGTTTCCACTCAAAAACAAACTCAAACTCTTATGCCAGCAGCTTTAAGGTTTGAAAGGACACATTGAGGGGAGAAAAAATACAAACAGGGAGTAAATGTGGGTCAAGTCAATATTCTTCTCTACGTCCCACAGTTCAGGATACTGTGTATTGCTCAGCAGGGTGAGAGGGGGGAATCAAAGCGATGACACGGCTCCTTCTTTTCTGAAGTCCTGCCATTCATTTTCACCCACTGCTCGTTTTGCCGCGTCACCACAAACCTTGAACCCCAAGCGTTTAAATTTGGCGTTCCGTGAGCGGCCGGTGTCTGGAAATTGTTCACATCCTGTTTACGCCGAAGGTTTTCTAACCTCGAACCGCATCTGGCTGGCGAGTCCACCGGTCAAATCTGCATTTCCAGCGAGAGCGGACCACACAGTCATCGTCTGAAAAAACAACATTAACCGGCCACTTGCTGTGCGACAACACGACTTAATCGACTAATGATCGACTTTGGGAGAATTCTAAATATGTGATGGAAAACAAATCAAAAGGCCACAAATAAAAGTTTTATACAATCAAAATTTATTGTTTTAAGTAAATAATCAAATATAAACTTCACCAAAAACTATTTACATTTGCAAATTTCAAAAATAAACCAATCTGCAGTACACTTTGTTTGACAACTAAAAAGAATGAATTGCTGGCGTATATTCTCAGTCACTGTTGCGATACGGATCATGCGAGGAGATACTGTCAAAAAGCTCATCTATTAGAATATGACCGTTGGTTCCTGTTTTTAAGATGCGTGCTGTATAGATGATTTTCCACCTGTCAATTTACATTAAAGACCTCGCCATCCGTCAAGGTTTGTGAGAAATTGCCCTTATTAGGATGTCAGTTGTGTTTGTTACTCGTCCACCTGTCTCTCTCTCTAAAGACTGCTTCAACGGCACTTACAGGACTTGACCACCATGTTAGAGAGCTGTTCCACACGGGGGGTCCGGCCGAGGAAATAGACGATGGTAAGGGGCTCCAGATCCTGCGGAACACAACACGGAGACGCAGAGGCTTCGGGATTCATCTTATTATACAGCGGAAGAATCTGAGTGTGGAAAAAAGAAACATGTAAGCGGACAATGAAAGTACAAGTGTCTAAAAGAAAATATTGTGCAAATAATATCACGTTGCGAAACGATGAGATCACCGATGAAATCTCACAAACGTGTCTGTCATTAGAGTTTCAAAAGAGATGTCAACAATGTCACAAACTGAGCTCAGATTTGTCAAGTCTGCAATCAAAAGTCAATAATATTATTGAATTTTTTTTTCATTGAGTATACCCAAATCCAGATTCTTTTACCTCTACAAGCTACATTGATTTTACATCTCCATACTCTTCGTGGAATTATCTCTTTAGTTTCTGTTTTATTACTTCATAGCAATTTTTGGAGAAACATCTCAGACTAAGTTGATACTTCAATGAAAAACAACAGAGAACTCCATCAAATCTCTCGAGTCATATAGGAGCAACTTCTGAGCATTTTTTAAAGGCTGAGCATTCATATTTTCTTTCCTCACCATGTTGTAGTGATTGTTTGCGCTCCATAGGTAAGGACAGTTCCCTGCGCAGAAATTTGCTTTGTACCCTTTTGGTTCGTGGATCNATCTATCTATCTATCTATCTATCTATCTATCTATCTATCTATCTATCTATCTATCTATCTATCTATCTATCTATCTATCTATCTATCTATCTATCTATCTATCTATCTATCTATCCATCCATCCATCCAGCAAAACCAAATACGTTCTAATAAGAAACTTAATAAACCACATAGATTTTGCCTGGTTGTGGTCTCTCTCTCGCTCGCTCTCTCTCTCTCTCCCTCCCCCTCCCCCTCTCTCTCTCTCTCGCTCGCTCTCTCTTTGTACTCTGTTGATGCACACACAAGATTTCAGTAAAATCTCAATTGTTTCACCCAGAATTAAACGTATATCGTATACATTTATCTCCGGACAATCTCACATATTTTAAAAGAGAATTTATGTGAAGTCTGCAATTTGAACTTGAACAGTTTTGCAAGAACTTGTACATGGATGTTCTGGGCTGTGTATTAACAATCCTCTCATTCATATCTAGTTTAATGTCTTCTATAAGGAGCTTTAGGAGAAACATCTAAGACTAAGTTGACACATAAATGAAACTATTGAAGACTCCATCTCTGACAGGCTGTAAGATTTTCTTCTGGGTTCACATTAGCTTTATATATAATCATGCATGTGTAAAGCAACAATGCAACACTAAACATATAAACGAACTATAAATAAGCCACTTGTACTTCATTCATGCGAGCATTCACAAGACTTCCTGTAGGTGCTTTTATAGAAGCATATATTTTATGTAAGGCTCAAGGAATGCAGTGATACATTTTTAATGAAATAATTCGATCCAGACCTACGCGACACAGATAGAGGTATGTGAAAACCCACATCTGCTTGTTGAACGTTTAATTTCAAAACCATGAGCATTAATCCCTCCCCTTACTGCTATAACGGTCTCTGTTCTTCTGGGAAGTCAATGTTCCACTAGATGTTGGAGCATTGCTGTGGGGATTTGCTTCAGTTGAGAGCCGCGAGCATCGGCGAGGCCAGATCCTGATGTTGGGTGATGGGATCTGGCTCACGGTCCTGGATTCATCAATGTGTTGTTCAATAAAGTTCAGGTTTGGGCTTTGTGTCGGTCAGTTACAGTAAGTTGTTCCACATCAGGTTCGGTAAAGAAACCATTTCTTGATGACGCTGGCTGCGTGCACAGGAGCAATGTCATTCTGGTGCACAAAACTCTTGCCACAAAGTTGAATGCATGTAATTCTCCAGGATGTCATTGTGTGCTGTAGAATTAAGGTTTTACAGGCCAGATGGACTTATTGACACTTAACTATAGTGAAGATGTTGGTTTTGTCTTTTTCTTTATCCTCTAGGTTTTGCTCAAAGGTTTACTTGGTAATGACAAAGATTTGTTTCATTTAGTTTCTTTTAATATCTGTGAATATCTCATGTCCAGTTTCTGGGTGTAGATGAGTGGGGATGGCTACCTACTAGAGTATCATAGTTTTTTACGTTAATTTTATTGCTTTTTATTATTTATTTGTTTATTCTTTATGTTGCCATATATAGGAATCAAAATTTAGTTTAGTTAAAGTTTTTTAATTTTACTGTTTCAACCGTTTTATATATTTATTTATTCCGGGTTCCCGAGGTTACGTTTCTAATATTAGTTTAGTTTAAGTATGCGTAATAATAGGTCGATATTTTATTTACAGAAACGTTTTTGGTGGACTATAACAATTTGCACATGTAAAATTCAATATTTAATATATCTGCTTTGTTTTTGTTTTTTTAACGGGTGTGAATTTAAGGATATGGCGAGGAATTAAAAATATGATCTAAGATGCTGGAATGGCAACTAATTCGTGAGCACATCTCTGATTTCTTAAAATTGTTTTTTTTTATATTGTTTATTTAAACCAATTTGGAATTTGATATTTATGACCTCTAACTACTCCCACATGCTCATTGATTGACGCATAAAGTTTTGATTTTGTCAACACAAAGTAAAACTGCACCCTTGAAGCCAAGAAGTCATTTCAAAGAGTCTAAATTAAATTTGATTACACTTGCACCAGACTGCGCCCCAAAAAGCTTTCACTGTCATAACAAGCCAAAGATCCGGTGCTTTTCACAACCATTTCTCTAAATGGCCTAGATTTAAGCAAATGACCTTAACCGCCGTCTTAAGGCTCACACGCTTGTGCGTATAACTCTCACAGCACATTTGACTTCACACCCCATGAAAACCATGAGGCCCAGCGCTGCGCTCACACACCTCTTCCTAAACCACACGCTCCTCAGACGGCCCATCTTCCTCTCTCTCGCCCCAAGGTTTAGACTTTCTGCTCGCCTGTCTGCTTCCGCGTGCTGAGTCAACGTTGCGCAAGAGACGATAAGTCGATTCATTGAGGTCCGTTATGTAATGATTTTCTACAGCTCTTCGTTCTCCTGAGTCCCTTCGATAGGACTTTCTAAAAGTTGTTTTCTTCGAGCGAGAGACTGAGGCATTGGCTCAATTTAGACCTGGCAGCCAAACACAGAAACCCTGTCATTCCCTACAGATCAGTCTCGCTGGCCACAGATAAACATTTAAACTGCAGGGACAAAAAAGCTACGTTTCCACTCAAAAACAAACTCAAACTCTTATGCCAGCAGCTTTAAGGTTTGAAAGGACACATTGAGGGGAGAAAAAATACAAACAGGGAGTAAATGTGGGTCAAGTCAATATTCTTCTCTACGTCCCACAGTTCAGGATACTGTGTATTGCTCAGCAGGGTGAGAGGGGGGAATCAAAGCGATGACACGGCTCCTTCTTTTCTGAAGTCCTGCCATTCATTTTCACCCACTGCTCGTTTTGCCGCGTCACCACAAACCTTGAACCCCAAGCGTTTAAATTTGGCGTTCCGTGAGCGGCCGGTGTCTGGAAATTGTTCACATCCTGTTTACGCCGAAGGTTTTCTAACCTCGAACCGCATCTGGCTGGCGAGTCCACCGGTCAAATCTGCATTTCCAGCGAGAGCGGACCACACAGTCATCGTCTGAAAAAACAACATTAACCGGCCACTTGCTGTGCGACAACACGACTTAATCGACTAATGATCGACTTTGGGAGAATTCTAAATATGTGATGGAAAACAAATCAAAAGGCCACAAATAAAAGTTTTATACAATCAAAATTTATTGTTTTAAGTAAATAATCAAATATAAACTTCACCAAAAACTATTTACATTTGCAAATTTCAAAAATAAACCAATCTGCAGTACACTTTGTTTGACAACTAAAAAGAATGAATTGCTGGCGTATATTCTCAGTCACTGTTGCGATACGGATCATGCGAGGAGATACTGTCAAAAAGCTCATCTATTAGAATATGACCGTTGGTTCCTGTTTTTAAGATGCGTGCTGTATAGATGATTTTCCACCTGTCAATTTACATTAAAGACCTCGCCATCCGTCAAGGTTTGTGAGAAATTGCCCTTATTAGGATGTCAGTTGTGTTTGTTACTCGTCCACCTGTCTCTCTCTCTAAAGACTGCTTCAACGGCACTTACAGGACTTGACCACCATGTTAGAGAGCTGTTCCACACGGGGGGTCCGGCCGAGGAAATAGACGATGGTAAGGGGCTCCAGATCCTGCGGAACACAACACGGAGACGCAGAGGCTTCGGGATTCATCTTATTATACAGCGGAAGAATCTGAGTGTGGAAAAAAGAAACATGTAAGCGGACAATGAAAGTACAAGTGTCTAAAAGAAAATATTGTGCAAATAATATCACGTTGCGAAACGATGAGATCACCGATGAAATCTCACAAACGTGTCTGTCATTAGAGTTTCAAAAGAGATGTCAACAATGTCACAAACTGAGCTCAGATTTGTCAAGTCTGCAATCAAAAGTCAATAATATTATTGAATTTTTTTTTCATTGAGTATACCCAAATCCAGATTCTTTTACCTCTACAAGCTACATTGATTTTACATCTCCATACTCTTCGTGGAATTATCTCTTTAGTTTCTGTTTTATTACTTCATAGCAATTTTTGGAGAAACATCTCAGACTAAGTTGATACTTCAATGAAAAACAACAGAGAACTCCATCAAATCTCTCGAGTCATATAGGAGCAACTTCTGAGCATTTTTTAAAGGCTGAGCATTCATATTTTCTTTCCTCACCATGTTGTAGTGATTGTTTGCGCTCCATAGGTAAGGACAGTTCCCTGCGCAGAAATTTGCTTTGTACCCTTTTGGTTCGTGGATCCACTTCCAGTTCAAGTCCCGACGGAAGTCGATGTACAGAGACCTCAGACAGCAGTCCTGGTCAGCCCTGAGAGAGGACAAAAGATAAGAGCAAACCATCATTGAGTTTTCCATGTTACTTGCTAAAAGTTTTTTACCCAAAAGTTTTCTTTCCACTATATGACTAGTGGAGCAAAATCTGAACGTGTTCCAATAAACGTTACCACAGCTAACTAATCCACTGAAAGCTGCGATTCGCAACTTATTTTTAGTTAAAAATGAACAAAACCAGTTTATTCGTCCAACTGAAAAGTGTGTACTTAACCTTTTAACAAGCGTCTCTTTTTTGGCATTGTATTTATTGCAAAAACAACTTCAGAAAATGAATGTTGAGTCTTTTCAAATGGTGCATATAGTTTTTGATGGTTGATTGAATGTTAAAGTAAAACAAAGATAATAAAAAATGCTAAAACGCTAAAAAACGCCTACGTGCCCTGTGCATGTTAAGTTTACCCCGATTCACAATTATAATAATCATTTATAAGTTGTGCATTTTGTGGGAAGTGTCCATTTTACATCGTTTCGCAGATTGTAGTATTAACATATCCACATTAAAATAGCATTTACATCCAGGACAGACAAAATACAGTTTACAGTATCAGACATGACACTCCCCAGGCAGGTTACCGCATGTGTTCTCTTAGGGTGTGTGAATTTTGGGTCATGTTCTCGATATCTCTGCATGCACGCATTAGATTGCAACCCAAATTTGATATAAATGCATTGGATTGGTTGTCTGTCTTCAAACACACATCCACTCAGAGACACAACCCTCTCTCTCTCGCTCTCTCTCAAAATCTCTCGCTCGCTCTCTCTCTCTCTGTACCGTGAGCATATGGTTGTTTCCGCTGCGGATCTCTTCTTGCGACTTTTCTTGGTGGGGTTGTCCAGACGGTCGCTGGGTAACAGGGTTAGTATCAAGTGTGGAGTTTTAGTGCTAAATTCAATCCGTCCTTTAGTGGCACCTGGTCTTCTGTTCTGTTTTATGATGTCATCATCAATCCCTGTGGAAATATAATATTACTTTCAAGCTTTTCTTTTAATCCCTTTTAATAACAGACTGTATATAAGGGAACACTTAAATCAATAAATCAAATTTTATGCATTGTATTTAGATTTCTAACTTGAATGTTTGGATCATAGAGATCTAATGTTCCCTTAATGTGCCTATGCCCAAACTTATCCAAAAACTATATAAAAACACGTTTTAATGTGAAAGAAATAATGAAGGAAAAGCAGCCAATAAGTGTCCTGCATACTAAGGGACTTCTGTTCAAAAACTATTCCAGGATGCATACATTTGTGCACACCCTTTGGACACGGGTGAAATCCTCAAAACATTTTAAACACGAGGCCACTGGATTCATTTGCCAAATTTTGCTTACTACATGTGGGAAATACTAATAAAAAATAAAAAACAAGGTGCATCCAAACGTTTGAATAACAGTGAAAAAAATTGTGCAATAATACATTTCATTATATTTTGCATACATGCATCACCATGTGACATTACAGCATGCATTAGATATGGAATCACACAAACAAGATAACATTTAAAGGATAACAACCTGCAAATCTGGCCTCCAGCTCTTCACTCTTGTTAGGAACGATGTTGTTTGTGGAGGGGACAAATGTGCAGCAGGGACAGTGAACACTGATCTTGAGCCCTAGATTTCTTTCTGAGAGAGAGAGAGAGAGAGAGAGAGAGAGAAAAGGAAACATTTCTCATTTGAATGCTAATCCTGATCTAACATACACAATAAACATATGTTGAAAACCATGAATGAACTCACTGACCTCTGAGCGCCATCCATTCCTTCACAGTCTCTGTGACGTCGACAGACAGCCACGACCCTTTGGCACGAGGATCGACTGTTCTGGAGTCGATGTATCTCTGAGATGGAGCTGTTACATGATCAGATTTGAGAATCTAATGGATGTAAAGATCACAAGTTAGTTGTTATTTTTGCCACTAGAAATACCACTATATTAATCATAAGCTGGTTACCATGAAAACCATAAAAAAGTATGAGTGTGCATGTTAACTCGCATCAATACAACTGCCATTTTAACCATTAAACCAACAGAATTTGTGCAATGGTTTCTACCGTTGCACGTGCACATCTGGAGAATGAAACTCTTTTGACTGTGAAGTTCAGCACATGCATCTCCTCACCTGGTATATTTCCACGCGCTGTTCTGTCGTGCGCACCTGCGGGTTTGGCACTCTGAAGATGCGAAATTCTGCTTTGACCAAAGTACTCGAGTTTCGCTCCACGTTGGTGACATCGAAGACCACCACCCTGAAGTACGGGCTCTGAGGAAGCGGATGGATCGAGTCTGTGGGACAGAAGCAGGATTCTCACTAAGGTCTTTTTGTTTACACGGTGCGGTCTGTGTTTGGTTTTCAGATGGTCGACCTCAAGGAAAGAAAACTTGCTGCGTTTCCAAAAACGGCAGATGTACTGCCTAACCCCGTTCTGAGCAGCTTCGTTGCGACTGATTATTGAACCAAAGCTGCCTTATGCAACATTAAATGTTATACAACAAATGTGTGCTAAAGAGGAGATGCTACATCTGAAACTAGGCGGTTGTTGTATTGTAAGAAAAACAATATTTTGCATTAAAACATTTACAATAAAATATTTCACAATTACAAATGTAAGTACTGCTAAATTCTATTAACATTTATAATGCTATAATGCAAATCCTTGCTTTTATTATAGTAACCACTTATTGATTATTGCCATGGCTTTTTGCCAATCCAATGTTTATTAAATACTGAATCGTTTTATGCATGTGCCACCAAACAATATGTGACCCTGGACAACAAAACCAGTCTTATGGGTCAATTTTTCAAAATTGAGATTTTTACATAATCTGAAAGATGAATAAATAAACTTTCTATAGATATATGAGCTGTTAGAATAGAACAATATCTGGCTGAGATACAACCGTTTAAAATTCTGGAATCTGAGAGTGCAAAAAAATTTAAATATTGAGAGAATTGCCTTTGAAGTTGTTAATCAGGGGCACTGTGGCAGACCATCCACTCACAAAAATAAAGTTTTTATATATTTAAGGCAGGAAATTTACAAAATATCTTCATGGAACATGATCTTTACTTAATATCCTAATGATTTTTGACATAAAAGAAAAATCGATAATTTTGACCCACACAATGTATTTTTGTCTTTTACTAAAAATGTTCCCGTGCTACTTAAGACTGGTTTTGTGATCCAGGGTCACATATGTCCAAAGGACTGGACCTTTGATCACACATGTACATCCACAATGCATTCTTAAAACAGTCCATGAATTCAAAGCACTCACTCGTATCTGTGCGCTGTGGTATCATATTCACCCTCTGCACTTCTTTCGCATAGTAATCCTCTTCACTGCTCTCGCGGTCGCACGCGGCTTCGGCCTGACGCGCGCGCTCCTTCAGCAGCTCTTTCGTGCTGTTGTAAAGTAACATCACCTCCGCCGGTACAGACTCCGGCGGCGGACTGGATTCGCGATCCGGTGGACTCCGGATGCGCAGCTTGCTTAAAATCTGTCCGCGCACCGCTTCGATCCTTTTGGATTTGTGGTCGTCCAAGTTGTATGACTGGCACGTGGAGAATCCCTCCGCGGACACGGATAGTTTGAGAACGATCAGAGCCAGATTAATGAACCACATGACTGATTTACAGGATGAGAGGATCTACTGTAAAATCGTCTGGATGTCCTCGGGAAGCGCGCCGGCGCAGCGCGCACACTGTGCGCAATGGGACAAACCCAAAGTGCGTAGGTCGCTCTGCTCACAGTGGGTATTCACCAGGTGAATGAGCTGCTCTACTGTCATGCAGGGTGTTTTTTCCTTCTTTAATCACTTCCGATGATTTAACTTATGTGGTCAAATATCATTTTAAACGGTCCAGCTAAATACAGATTTCGCTAAATGCGCACAAAAAGCACAATACTTAGGTAAAAAGTGGGTGAAATAAAGGCCTAATCGCTTCTAGTATGCTGAAATTTCTAAAGCAACGCTCCATTGTAGCTATAAAAATAATAAATCTGTATGGAATAATATAAACAGACCTTTTCATTGCTTTCCCATCGCGCTATCCTGGATTTTCAGTATTTACCGGTAAGGTAATAAACTGAATAGTCCCTCATGCGTCTCTGGTATCCAGGGATCCAAAAAGAAACTCCAATTGCTGCTTTGAATTCTTGTGGTTTCACTTGGAAATTCAGAGAGGACTTCTAGTTCTTTCTCTGTAGGTTGCTCTCAGGTTATTTTCACATGAGACACAAGTCGTTTATAAGAGATCAGGTCACATTTTATTTCTTCTCGATTTTTCTCCTTTTCAGCATCGAGTCAAAATGCACAACTGTCGTCCAAATGTGTAATCATGTCGTTAAACCTACATTAGAAAAAAGAAATCCCATGAAAAATGCGCCAGGTTGAACTGGATTTACGGTATAAACAACGAGACTGGCTGAAAATGCTAGTCTAGGCTGGACTGAGAGTGATCCGTTTAAGGCAGAAGGGAAAACGAGAAAACCATCAACACGTCAGAAGGTAAGGTGAGTCTTTGAAGGTGAGATGCATTATTTCACATCTCTATAATTAAAAACACAACGCCCTTTTGTGGGGTTTAAATCTACCAACATGCTCTAACTAACTCTCAGCCAAAACATGTCTCTAAAGACGCTGTGTTTGTGCGTGCGTGCGTGCGATCGAGAGAGAATCGATTGGCACATGTGGTAGAAAAGCCAACACTTACAGTACCTTTGTATCCTTTGTAAATATACATCACATTATCTATACAAATGTTCATTCTTTAAAGCAAAAGTTAGTGTTCAGATAATGTAAAAAGTTAATAAATAAAATGTTTCTCTTGGAAGAGTTTTTTCCCTCTTGTTAAGCATTTTAGTACGCAGCGGCAATGTTGTGTAATTATGAAACAATGTTTCACGGCAAATAATACGCAATTCAATACAAACGATAAAAACAAAGATTTGTGGAAAAAATCAAATATTTCTGTTCACTTCGTGGTTTTAGCAAACGAATTATTTCTAATTGTTAGAAAGAGAAACGATAGCTATCCAAATAGTTCCATCCTTTCATGTTTCATTTGACTTCCACTCTCATAACTTTCCTCTTATTTTAATTACAGTTCACAGACATGATCGTTAATCTTTCAGAAACGGCTTTATAGCTGCTCTCCCCCTCTCAATTATTGCATCATTATAGTTTGGCCATGTGGGCTGTAATTGAACTTCTTCAAGCACAGAGAAGCTACAACAACACACATGCCTTAGAGAAATTAGATAGGAAGCAAGTAGGACACACCAGAGGGCTGACATTTTTCATGGGATGATATCATTTCCAAAGAACAACTATATTCTTGTTCAAGCACGACTTCAACGCTTGATCTTTTATACTGGAAAAGTGGAAAATTCCGACGTGGGTTTGAGCTCGCGCGCGCCGTCTGGTGGCAGGTGAAGGTAAAGCTCCAGGGCTTTTCTGGTGGTTGGTTGCGGTCTTGCAATATGAGATGTCAAAATAGACCATAGAAAACAGCATACTCCGTTTTTTTCCTTTTAACCTCCCTAAACTAAATATAGTATTCGCTTTGCCACGTCATCTTGCTCTGCGAGCTTTCTGTGTGATTTGAAAAAATCTTTGGCTGCTCTGCACAGAGGAACTACTATAGCTGACCTACTTAAACTGAACTCTGTACAGTAACAACAATCCAAAATACACATACACAAAGTGTATAGTGTTATATATATGTGCATTTATAACTTAAAAATACAGATCGGTATAATTTCAGATTAATTCTCATAACATGACACAACAAAATACTTGTATAGGTGTTTTCATCACACATCTTGAAAAATAAAAGACTTGAGAAGAAATACATTACATTACTGCTTTTCCAACATTCTGAATGGTGACCACGACCAGCATTGAAGGAAAGTAAATCTTATAAAGAATTAAACCGATACATATTTACTGAATACTTTATATAGTACATAACAGAATGGTAGAAACAAGAAAAGTACAATTAAGAGGAATTCAAATACAAATGAATTTGTCTAAATTTAGATTATCTTGCGGATTATGATCAAACGTTTTTTTTACCATCCAAACTGTCTAAACAAACATGGTTCAGTACACAGTATAAACCTTTTGTCTGGGCTGCTGTAGGAATTTGATAACAGTGAAAAGGGTGTAACAGCACCCCCATCACTCGTCTTCATTGAGTAACATGTTGGGAACACCTTTGGAGATGGGGAATTCTCTGCCAGACTCCGGGCACTGTAAAGATCCCTCTATAACCTCAACCTGAGAGCAGAGAATGCAGAGAATACAATTATCAGCGCTAAAAACTTTTCTTTAATTGTGTAAATTGGGCTTGCACTTCTGCTGTGTATATCAATCAAAGCTTCAATATAAATGACCTCCTTTATTAAAAACACAGTTAGCTTCCATTGAAACAACCTTATCTTAATGCTTGAAAGTGGCTTTCTCACCTCCAGCAGAATTCTGTGAACTTTGCGCAGAAAATCTTCATCGTTTTCATAGTTTGGTATGAGGGTGCTGGGCAGGTCTTGGGAATGTCCAAGCTGTTAAAAACAACTCATTAGATCGTCATGATCAGAATCATTTCTCTACAAGTAAATATTCTAGGTAAAGAGATGCATCTTCACTGTGTCACATGCTGACAAAACAATAAATATATGGGTTATATATCTCTGCAGACTAACCACTTCTGCCGCCTGGATCAAGGGTCCCCACTCCAGCTTTGGTATCATCCGGGTCACGAACTGAGGGTTAAAGTCCACCTCACTCACTTTGACCTCTGTAGCCTTGATGCAAACAGGATCCAAGACATAACCGTACAGAAACAGATTTATTACTACAGTATGTTACTATTCGGTTGTTTAGTCTGACGTCACGCACCACCATATATGGAAGGTCATATCCTGTTTCCGGGTCCAAACGCTCAATGGATGCTGTAGGCAAACAACAAAAAATGCTAATATGCGCTCATGGCGAGCTGTAAAACTATCGGAAAACCACGATCCTTTCTCTTCGTGACGAAATCCCACATGGCCAGTCAGTGATTCATTTTTCATAATTTATTCAAATATTGATGTCGGCGACTCCGTAAGCCTGGTGACTGCAGTGTATACTGTGAGTTAATAGATGCTCTGCTTAAATACGCGATGCGAGTAAACAGTGCTCATTAACAGCTGTTTAAGCTGTAGCCCCGCTTGAAACGAATAGATGCTTGGACCCGGAAACGGTGTTATTTACGTCACCACTTAACAACCGAATATATTTTAAATATATACACGTTTAACCAATCATTTTTATCCATATAACCCATGTCCAGATTTCTAGAAGGGAATATTTATTCTGTGCGCAAGCCTACCTTAATATTGAGCGGGTATCCTTTAGTCACGCCTTTCACGTGGGATGTTAGCATGTTATGCGTTAATAGCTTCATTTCGACAGTATGTAGCTAAATATTTCTGCAACAGATAACAAAAGTTGGATTACAGAAGCATAACAACCACATGTGTGTAAAGCGCTGACTGTGTGCAACGGCGAAAACAGCACGGGGGAAAACAACCTGCTCGTTTTGGTTCCGCCACCTGAGGATCAGTTTCAAAGTAAGTTACTTAAAGACTCGGATACTGCTTATTTAACTAATTTTACGTTTAAAACAATTTAAATGATTTGCTTGCCATACAACACAATTGCATTCTGGTGATCTATTAATAGATAAATAAACAGAACAGAGGAGCTGCAGAGTCGCCGAGTCATGACGTTACAGCAGTTTCCGGACAGCAGCGCAGGGTCGCACACTGTACGAGATAATTTTATTGATAAACAACGATGGCAGAGAGCGTGGTAAGTTGTCTTTCTAATGTTTATTTTGCTAACGATGCGGGTGCATGTTGGGCTTTAAGCCGTTACTTGCTAAACAATTGTTGACACGTTTCTCGTTAAATCTTAGAAGCCTAAATGGGACGTTATTCTTTATTATGCGATTACTGTTGCTTTGTATCCACGTCAGATCAGTGATCCATGTATTTGTATTTTAAGAAACGCCAAGCTAAGATAAAACAACTTCATGTGGCGCTGGAAATGACCGCGAGAGCGATTCGATAATAGCGCACTGGCGCAGCTTTCCAAACGCTCTCGCGGCACTTCGATGACGTCATACTCCGATTGTCTGCGCAGCGCTTATTTAGACGAATACACGTGTTTTTTTCTAATGAAGACATCCAGCTATGCATTAGGTTTAATTGTGAATACTGATGATGTCAATGATTTACATCTAATAGTCTCGAGAGCTGTGTATCACCTAGTAGCAGTTGCACTATGTCGTAATGTTGCATTTTAGTGCTCTCAAAGCTGCGTAAACCAAGCACCTCTATGTTCCTCTCTTTCCCCCTGTTTTTAGAGACATGTTACGATTCAACAAGGAAAACAAGCACTTCAGTTGCAGAAATGCAAAGAATGTTGCAACAGTTTCCACTGCCCCTTCTGTGCAAGGAACATCTTTAAACCAACAAGACTTTTGAAATTAAAAATGCATCTCAAAAGTCACTGTAAAAAAGCGATCGTCCATGAAGGTATGAGCATGACTTGCTAGATATACCGTGGTACAGTATTTTCCTGACGTATAGTTCCTTTTTTTCTTTTAGACTTCACTGTTCACAGATGTGGATTGGGCTGTAGACCGTCTCTTCATTATCACTGCATGTACTGCGCGAGCACAGTCCTAAGGAGAGATGATTTTAAAAACCATTTGCAAGTCTGTAAACACAAACAGCAAGTGACCGCAGAAAAACGGTCAGCCGCAACGTCACACGTAACCAAAGAAACATCATCAACCTCCACAGAAGCTGTGACCGCTCCAGCCGTCCAACAATCACCCGCCTCCAGCACCAGTTTAATAGCTTCATTATCATTAACCTCCACAGAAACGGTGACCGCTCCAGCTGTCCAACAGTCTCCCTCCAGCAACGGTTTAATAGCTTCCATGGCGAACTTGAAAACAATAAGCCCATTGACCCAGGCCGAGACCCCACCAGCCACCGCAGTTTACTCGAGCAAGGTTCCCGTGCGAGCCGTTGTCAAAAAAAGGTGCCCGATTTGCAGTGCCCTCATGAATAAATGCAACATCCAGAAGCATATAGACCGCAAACACACCGAAGGGTCTATGAACGACATTAATGCCACGTCCCATCTCACCAGCCAGTGCGTTGATAAAACAAACGGCATGTTCACAGTCCGCAAAACCGCAAAGGGACGTAGCGTGCCGCTTCACGTCCAGTTCAAAGCATGGGGAGAAACTCACAGAGTCCTGTGCGATTCCAGTGAGTGTCAGTCAAACATGGAGCTCGCTCAGAGAAGCGGCCTGCCGTCTTATCAGTGCAAGCACATCCGATCTGTGACCTACTGCAAGTCTTCGGCTGAAGAGGTGTCGCTGACCGACAAAGTTTTAACGGAGATGGTGAGAATGAGATGGATAAATGAGGAAACGGAAAAGACGTGTCTGGCTCAGCGGCAGCTTGCAGAAAGCCACCGCGCACCCCTTTCCGTCCACACCACGATTGCCGTGCTGCCGATGAAGAAATGCATTTCGGTTTTCGAGCCCAACCACAGTCAGTTGTGTCGTGTCATGGTGGTATACAACACGAAATTGAACAAATGGTTTTGCCCCTGCGCAAAAGTGCGCCGTTCATGTATACACAAACACGTTGCCCAGTGGCATCTGTTCCAGACGCATCGTGAGCTGTTCCAGCCGACCCCGAGGGCTGACGAATCGCTTGCAGGAGACCAGTTTGACTGCTATTTCGAGGGGAAGGATGACACGGATGATGAGACCGCGTATCCGCCAACTGGTCTGCGATTGGAAAACTTAGTAGATTACGTGTTCCAGAACAAGAAGATACCTGCTGACCTACCGGAGAATATTCGCCTGCTGTCGACGGAGACGAACTACCCAAGAAGCCTCTGTCCAAATGAAAGCGTATGTCAGAGATGTCCAGAAGCTGTTCCTCTTGGTGAGCCTACCCTGATAACACAAACGGCAAAAATACTCACCAACTGGCACGTCATTGAAGGTAAGAGATGAAATGATGCAGATGCTCGTGCATAGCTGTAATGCCATCTAATGTATTGATTGTTTTCCAACGTTAGACGTCGCCGTCTACTATAAGCAGTGCCCACAGTGTGAAATGTGTTACCGGTACCAAGAATGGAAAGACGGCCTTCATAACTACAACGATGACATCATCCTGGACATACCTTTGTGTTTAACCCTCAGAAACCTCTTGGAGGTAACACGTAGCCTAATATATAACTCGCCAAATATTAACGCAAGCATTATTTTGAAATTGAAGTCTTCGTCGTTTAGGTCCACACTTCAGTGAGCAGAGCGGTGGAGTTTTTGCAGCTCATGGCGGGTGTGGAGTTTCCACCGCCGGATACTGTTCTGCGTGCATACTTGCACTTTGAAGCTCTTACGGAGCACGAGTACAGCTTCTCATGCGTCTCCTGTGGAGATCATCCGCCGGTGGTCATTATGGGTTTACACAGACAAGCTTTGCAGTCCTCAGGTAGGACGATTCTAAAAGGCGTCTGTGTTCTTCTTTTGCACTTATTTTTCAACACGTTGCTCTTTTTCTTGTGTTTTCAGTGAAGCACGTTGAAGAACCGCCAGAGAATTTCAAAGGAGAGATCGATGTGGAAAGATTTTGGGAGGCCGTGTCTAAAGAGATGATCGCTCGAGGTTTTGTTGAGAGTATGTGCGCATGCTCTAGCGTAAAAGAAAAGTAAAATGATGCATATTTAGGCTTCTGAAATTCATTTAAAGTATACCATTTTGATGTGTTCTCTATTCAATTGGTGAAAGGCAAAAATAGAAGTATGTTCATAAGTGGACTTCTGAACCTCACTTTTCAGCCACAGGTCAATTTTAGAGACCATTCCAAATTTGTATTTAATCGTAATTTAATCTAGATGTATTGTGGTCATTCCAGTCCAGTGTCTGTTGAATTTCAACAAAAACAAACCTCAGGAGTGACAAAGTCATCAAACAGCAACGTGAAAGACTGACAGCATGACAAGACGCGTGAAAACTGTGATAAACACAGAGAGTATCACATAAAAATGTTTTTTTTTTTACTTTTCTAAATACATGTTGTGTTGCTTAAAAGTGAATCTGAACTTGTTTTCTTTGCAGTATTTGAGGTCTGAAAAAATACAGAGCATCTTTTCTGTTATTTTCACCTGATTCTTCAGTTTTCACTTAATAAATGCAAACAGAAATAATATTTCATTTGAAATTTGGGAGTAAATATTGTTAGCACTTTACAGGATGAAACAAGACGGATAATTTTATCTAAACACAATACATCGAAAATTCAAAATATTTTGAAACGGTCTCTTAACTTTTTCTGCGGCTGTACATACAAATAAATTGATAATTATTGTTCTTTATTATGTTCCAGGTGATGTTCATAACCCATTTGTAGTTCCTCCATCTTTGCACTTCTGGGCTCCTTGGATTGGCAGAAACACACGGCTCTCCGACACGGTGCTCAACACGGAGTTTGAGAAAGTTCACTCCACGAATTCGGTTTCAGAGAACGTGATCTCAGAAGACAGACTCACGGAGGAACTATTCAAGCAGAAGGTTTGTCCGTTTCAGAGTTCAAAACTTTTTTTTTTAAGTTAACCATTTGTTACATTAACGTTAATGAAATGATCTTTTTGATAGGTTGATGTGATAAGGAGCTTGTGCGCAGACTGCGGTTTGGACTCCACTGGATCTCACAGTGACCTCCTGCTTAGATTGACAAATGAAATGAAATCCAGGCCAACGTATAAAAAAGTGTTTGAGAAGATCTGGACTCCCGCTGGTGAGCTGCTTTCTTGTTGAAGAACAAGATTTATTCAAAGTATTGCAATATTGTAACTCACAATACGGTATGACTTCCATGCATTGCTATTTTTATTTCCGCGGTCTTATCTCCCTTTCATTGTTTCTGTTGTGCATTAGGCGGCTGGGGTGTGATCATGTGTCCCTGTGGGGTTGTGTACAGTCTGAGAAACAACCTCCGAGCTGAAAGCCCTCAAGACTTCGCCGATTTGTTATTGTCATGGAAACACATGCCCAATGTCATCATTTACGAGCTGGCGGATGATCTGGCGAAGCACACTAATCTAAGAGCACCGGAACAGGTACCGATCTCTCCGTATGAAGGATGCTTAGCGGAACCCACTCCAGTTAATATAGATCTGGCCAGAAGAGGAAAGCTGCACGTGTCGTTACCTTGGCTCCAGAGTAGGAAGACGGTGGCAGATCTTCATGGACATCCAGTCACAGGATCTTCCAAGCATTACGTGCTGTATGACCAGATTCCTGAAGGAAATCCCAAAGACAGTGGAGGTGTTTTGAGGAACCTTGCATCTGTACCTCAACTGGCTGGAAAAGTGAACCGCCGGATTTTAGAGCAGCTGTTCGCTGAGATCAAGCAAAACGGCTACTTTTTGAAGATGTGGTCAGCGTCAACACAGATGTTTCAAATGAGGAACATCATTCATCATTATAATCAACACAAGAATAACAAAGCCATCAACAGGATGGGCGATCTGTGTTTAGTCAATCTAAGTTATGTTTAGAGAAAG
Source organism: Triplophysa rosa (assembly GCF_024868665.1). Classification (NCBI taxonomy): domain Eukaryota; kingdom Metazoa; phylum Chordata; class Actinopteri; order Cypriniformes; family Nemacheilidae; genus Triplophysa; species Triplophysa rosa. Next base: position 21,698,971 of record NC_079902.1, read on the forward strand.
TGATTTACCGGATATTCAGATCAAACGCTGACCAACTACGCGTTTATAACTTTATAATGCTTATTTTGCTTTATTACCAGTTAAATTTGTTCACTGGATATAAAGGTGGTGTTTGAGTTGTTGTTAAACGTTTTTTGTATTGTATATAATTAAACGTTGATCTTTAAATTCTCATGCTTCGTTTAAACTTTGGTTTACTTGCATTGTCCATATTTAGGGAGTTCATTTGCAAAAACGGATAACTCGGTTTTTAGTTTAGTTAGCTGTATTTTCTTGAGTTATTATTACTTAATCAGAACAACCCAACTGCCGTTTGATATTACTTGGAATGCACAATAAAAAAAACATGATTTTCGTAAATGAACTTTTTAAATGATAATTGATAAACACACGTCTATAAATCATCACATTTGATACTGCATAAAGAAGAGCAGACGAAAAAGTAGAAATTTTACATAAATCTAATTTTGTCAATAAAAACAGAAATAAATGTCTTATCCTTGTGGATATCACGTACACCAGGAATTGTTCGAATGCACAATTTTATTTTTTGTATTAATTTGTTTGCACATTGTCTTGGTACTATACAGGTAATTCTTACAGCGTATTATATCAATATAATTACAGAAGAAATAAACGTACACTGGCGGTAGCTATGAAGCATATAGCCGGCCAGTCATCGTAACGTAACGACCATCAAATCACAAACATGCATGCTCATACACACCCACTCAGAACACACACTGTACACATAAACACAAAATATCCCAAAACTCACTTCCCTCACACGGTATGCATTTAACGAAAATAAAAGCGAGAGAGAATGGGCACCAAATGCTTACCATCACTTTTACATTTCATTAGCCATTATTACAAATATGTAGGAAGGCAACTAATGAAATGAAAGCAAGCATGTTTGGTTTTGGAGAAAACGGCCAAATAAAGGGTAAAGCGAACAAAACTCGTCAAGATTATGTATGTGTCATATTTTAAGCCAAAATCAAAAGAAATAAGAATTATATTTTGCATTAAGCAAGGTGTGTTTTCAGGATTTTTTGCCTTGACTGTTCGGCACACTTCATTAACGTGATGCAAGAAAAAAACAAATGCTGTTCTGCCTTTTGCTGATTTTAAAAATGACCGCAGTCCAGTAATTGTTTAATTATAATACAACTTAAAATCATTGTATTACAGTATTTAGAATCATTTTGAAAACATTAAAAATGGTTGGATGCATTTTGTTAAAAAGAAACTATGTAAAGATTGTGTCATAAAACTAATATAACAAACAATGTAACGTGTCATGGCATAGGCCGCATTTTCTACCGAATCATTGTTTTTATTTTTGACTTATCTCTTTGATTTTGGGGCGAAAGGTTTGCCAGACATGTTTCCTTGAGGAAAAGACAACACGATCACATTCTGAAAAATACAAAGTAACAAGAATGAGTTTCTTGAATTACTGTGACTTTCAAATAATAATGTTAGTTTAGGCTCAAGAGATTTAAACAAAGGGAAACTTATATTGAAAGTGTTTATAATGTCAATAAAGCAGAAATATGGCACTAGGACATCAGGAGAACAGACTGTGTTTGAAACACAATCAAAACATCAGAGGACAAAGAATCATTTCACTAGTGTTAAAAGAATCAATATATATAGTAAGGCCACCTCAATATAGTCATTTTAATGATCGATTCGCCTTACTTAAACCAGAGATTATGAACAAGTTTGTTCAACTTTACGTTTGTAATACTTCAGAGAGAAAATGTAGGTTCGGCCAAATGTTGAATGAGCAGGAAAAACATCTGGTCTTGAGCTCACAGGTAAACAGCGTTACAAACTGATATGATTGCATACGTAATACATCAAGATGAGGGTGATCTGCACTTTGAGAGCGCCGCTTCTAGCTAAGTGCAAAACCATTTGCATCGTACAAAAAAAAGTGTGCAACTGTGTGGAGGCCACTTTAAAATCTAGTTTCCTTTAAGAGTTTGTTGTCCTTCACTTTTGCATTTGTGCTCAGGAACAAACTCACATTAATACTCGTACATTCATTCACGCTTCATTCACACTAACAAAAATCTGACTTCTTCAACCCCCGTCAATCTCATTCTTGGCCGTCTTCTGTGCGCCATTTCAAGAAGTCCTCTTTCCGCGCGTCCGGTTTAATTTGGTTCCTCATGCCTCCGAGCAGGTTGGACGTGGCCTCCGAGGCAACTATTAGGGGGCGGACGACGGTGGGAGGGATCTGACGCAAAACCCCGCCCACTGCTCCCGGAAGACCTTTCTGCTCGTGCCCGCGAGATGCCACATCGCACAGGGTCTGCGCTGTGTCAATCACTCCCTGTGAAAGCCCAGATCACAATATGCTTTAGAATACCAGACCGATCATAAAACCGTTTAAAAGTTTAGATAAGCAAGATAACACATCATGTTAAAACGCTTTTAGAGTTAAGCCACTTGTGAGATGACTAGCATGAATAGCAGAATAGCTCAAGTAGATGAACAGCAGTCAAAAGATGTATTTAACTCATTATTAACCTCATAGAGACAATACAAAGACGTACTTCTCTAACGGTGTCGTAGGCCTTGGCCACACCCTCTCTGAGGTCAGCTGGTTGAGGGGTGCGTCTGGGACGTTGGGTGGGCCGTCCCTCTATAATGTAGCGTGTCAGAGGAGGGGTCGGAGATAAGATGTCATACACGGTCTCAGCAGTGGCCTTGAAAACGCACAGGAATAATAAAGCTTTCCATTATTAAAGTCACTCAACCACAGGTCTCCGTAACTCTCAGAAAAAGAGACAATTTAGCAGCATCATAATATCATATTTATAATAATATGTCCTTTTTTTTACAGGTGTATCGCTATATTCGGACGTGTGCACACCTGAATTGCCTGCACCAGTCTGTTGCTGAGCTCCAGGGCAGCTGAAGCCGTCGACGTGCCGAATGATGCTGCCCCCCTCTGGAGCCCTCGAATAATGCGCCCATCCTTCCGGTACTGTTCAATGGGCATCCAGAAGAGATCCCGCACGCCGTGAACTACAGAGTGAAAGGTCAAGAATAAGAATGCCTTTATTTGTCCATCTTGTTGCTGTCAATTTATATATTTGACATGCGCTCTTAAAGGGACATATGACATGAAATATCACATTTCTAATGCGTCACATCACTGATCCAAACAACACAGCACTACAGTACACACAAGCAGAAAAGACCTGCACTCACAGAGTTGTACAACAGAATGCATGGGCCCCACACCTCCCAGAATCCCCGGCAGCTGGTTCTTCCTGATGTCAGTAAGCCACTCGTTCACAGCGTACTGAATCACCTTATCAACACCCAACAGCCTGAGAGAATAGAGAGTCGTGTGTAAGGCTCCTAAACTAAGTGAAAATTTGGCTGTGTGAGATTAGCTGGGGCATAACAGTAATGCAAAAAGAGTTTTGAGATTCAAAATGAGAGTGATTATTTACCCATGTCTACAACACAATCTCTTCAGCTTCAATTCAGAGCAGTTCAGCTGAGCCAGGCCAATCAGAATGCCCGCAAACGTTCCCTAAGAAACAAGAGGGATAGCTTATATAAACCTAGGCTATGTTCTGATGTGTACCAGTCATTTTTATGGTTGATGTTCCAACCTGCTCAATGACCACATGCTTTCCGTGATAGTCCAACCAGATGGGAACTTCAGAGGTGAAGCGGAACTCTCTACAGAAAGAGTGTAAGACATTAATTATGATTCATACGTATTATTGGATATTGTCATGCGGTTTGATGTCAGTCAGATCTTATACCTGAAGTAGATTGGTTGGTCAGAGGAAGAGGAGGAGCCGGCAGAGGAGGAACTCTGCTCACTGTAGGTTGTTTCTATTGAGGCAGCGAGATCAGGACCCAATCCAGAGCCAGCATCTGTGTCGTCTGAATGCTTTTGAGGAGCGTCAGTCCTCACTGGAAAGACAAATGAGAAAAGATCACACATTATGTGACCGGCTTCAATTTTTCGTTTACAAACACATTTGGGATTCCCTGATCTAGACTCACCCTCGGCCGCAGGGTCGACGGGTAGGTATGGATTAACTCCTGCTGCCAAGTTACTGAAAAAGTCCTTCAGGAAGAAAAGTGCATCCTGGAAAATGAAAACATAATTGTGTGACTTGCGCTGAGCTCTTTTGAAAAATATTCACTTTTTTGCTAAATAATGACCGATATGACGTGACCGAGTATAGTGTACCTGGTCAATGTTGAGTCGCAATGGTAACAGACTCACTCTGAGACAACATTCTGGACCGCCCAGACCTGACTCGGGCATCACCTGCAGCGCTTTCACAGTCAGCTACACAAACCAAACAAGAAACAAAGTTACAGTCAACAACACAATCAACATAAGAGAGAAATAATAAATACAGGAAGGAAGGAAGGAAGGAAGGAAGGAAGGAAGGAAGGAAGGAAGAAAGAAAGAAAGAAAGAAAGAAAGAAAGAAAGAAAGAAAGAAAGAAAGAAAGAAAGAAAGAAAGAAAGAAAGAAAGAAAGAAAGAAAGAAAGAAAGAAAGAAAGAAAGAAAGAAAGAAAGAAAGAAAGAAAGAAAGAAAGAAAGAAAGAAAGAGAATAAATAAATGAAGATACAAATAAAGAATTAATAAAGAAAGAAAACTAAACAAATAAAGAAAGAAATAGTAAAAATGAATGAATAAGTAAAAGATAAAAACAAAAATTAAAATAGAAAATGAATAAATAAATGAAATAAATATAAAATAAATATAGAATAAAATAATAAAAACAAATACAATTAAATTAAGAATAAAAAACAAATTATATAAAAATAAAGAAATAAAAAATAAAGGAAGAAAATAAATAAAAAGCAGAGAGAAAGTCAGACACAAAATAAATAAATAAAATGTAAGAAAAAAAAGAAGATACAAAGAAAAAACTAACCAACAAAATAATAAAAAATAAAACCCCCGAAATAAATGAATGAAGAAAGAAAAAAAGACAGGAAAGTAAGAAAAAACAATAAGACAGGGAATAAATAAATTAAATTAATAAATAAAAATAAATGAAGATACAAAGAAAGAACTAACCAAATAAATACAAAATAAAGAAAAAGAAAAAGAAAAGAAAGAAAGAATAAATGAACTAAATAAATTAAGGAAATAAACTAAAACAAAAGAACTATAAACTCAAATGAACAAAAATAACTGACTAAATAAATATAGAATAAAAAGAAAAACAATGAATAAATTAAGAAAGAAAAACGAAATAAAGAGGAAAAAAGGCCAGCTCACCATGTTGGAGTGTGCTCTGCGTGGCATGCTCTCACTGGTGTGCAGATACAGGAACTTGTTAATTTGAGAGGAAGCCAATCGATCTCGCACCTCCAGCTCCTGAACGATAAACACCTGACGGGAAATAGGCTGTTCGCCAAGCCCCGCCCCCTCTGCGTCCTGACCCGGCACAGCAGGCAACAGCACCGGGTACGTCTCGTGCTGAAAACTGACCTGAAGAAACGGGAAGTATTTACAGATCTACCAGTCTCCCACAGGTGTTCCATCACATACTCTCTTTACCTTCGTCAGCTGTATCTCCATGAGCAGCGTGTGCTGCCTCCCACTGCCACCAACCCAGCGCCAAGAGTTCTGAGGACGTGAGGGTCCAGCTGAACGAGACGGAGACCCACGTGCTCCGGGAGTGGCCGCTCGAACCCTGACAAACACAAACATCTCAATGACATGTTTGTAACGTGGGATTTACTCAAGACCGTGACCTGAAACGTACTTTTGACTGTGCTGCGGGTGACCGGAGCTGGGTTTGCCCCCGAAGTCTTTCCCACCGTACAGGTGCCAGATAACGGACACTTCTCGGAGCACCAGTCTGTTCTGAGGCACTGGAAAGCAGGCGGGAGCGCGCAGCAGGTCTGAACTGCCACGTGGCCGTGAGAAATACCCATCACGCACCTTTATAGGGCCCTGAGAGAGCAACGTCACCACAGGCTCACCGTCTCTAGGCTGTCAGAGACAAAGAACATTTTGATAAAAAGTTATTTGATAAAAGGCAAAAGCAAGCGATTGAATGGCGCGGATACAGAAAAGATTTGCGGATACAGACCGGGATGCCCATCCCAGGAGCTTCTAGGATGCAGAAGTCATCATTATCTGTGGAACATTCTGAGCCTTCCTCTGACATCACATCTGCATGAACTTCCATAGCTGTGGTCACCAGTCCGTCAAGATCAGACTCCTCCCCTTCCAGTACAGAGGGGCGGGGCTTAGGAGCTTCTCCCGGGAACAGGTAGACCGAGACAGGTGAGGCTCGTCGGGTGGATGGGGAGCCTGCTTGTCAAACACAGAGAGGACTCATGAATGTTATATTACACACATACTGCTACAGACGTCTGCATCAAAACTCAAAGTCTCACCTGAATCTTGGTTCTCTTCGTGTGGGATTCTCTCCGTGTCAATCAAGGCATCTGTGAGATCACATTGGTTAATCTCTGCCGTCTCCGCTGGTGGGCAGGGCGGAAGGGAGGCGGGGCTTTCTGACAGCTGAGAGAAACAGACCGCTCGAGTTCAAACAGCAAGAGTTTGAAGATAAACAAAAATAAACGGTGGCACACAAATCTCACCAGAAGCTTCTGTCCGGCGATCTCTGTAGGGGACGTGTGGCGAGGGGGGGGGTGAAGGTCACCCTGAGAGACCAGATACTGCAGCATGTTAACAAGGGCAGCGCACGAGTCCGCACAGGTGTGCACGTGAACGACGTTATTAGAACAACGGAGCTCGAACAGCGGCTGAGTCTGGAAATATCGCAAAAAGAAAATGACTCATAAAAGAGTAATCATGACAGAAATGATTCGTGGGTAGTAAACATAAAATCAAAAACGTTATTAGTAGGGCTGTCAAACGATTAATCGCGATCAATCGCATCCAGAATAAAAGTTTGTGTTTACGTAATATATCTCTGTGTACAGTGCATAATAATTTTGTATTTATTAACACATACACATACATGTATATATTTAAGAAAAATCTCAAAATTAATAAACATTTATACATAATTATGAATAAATACATGTAAATATTTCCTAAATATGTATTCATGTGTATGTGTTTGTATTTATAAATACAAAATTAACATGCACAGTACACAGACATATATTATGTAAGTACAAACTTTTATTCTGGATGCGATTAATCGCGATTAATCGTTTGACAGCCCTAGTTATTAGTTTAGTCATTGACAACTGTAGTTGTTCTGTTCTAAACCTAAGGCAGGGAATAAGCTGCAGGATAAAAAATCGAATTACAAGATTGACAAACCGACACCTTGGAATTATAACTGCATTCTGAGATATTTAGCGTCAAAGTCTTTGCAATCCATTTGACTTTGTAGATGAAACCCTTTTTGTTTTCTGAAAAAGTTCCAAAATGTACACAACGGAAAGAATAAACACCTTGATGTTGAAGGGTATAATGTTCATGTTTATGTTATGTCGAATACCTTTATAACACTTACACGTTATTGAAATTGCGTTACTGACAGCACACTGTAAATATAAACAAATAATTCTAATGTTATGAACGGTTTATGTGAGTGATGGTGTGACACTAACCAGTTTACTGGAGTCTGTTCCTTTCCATGTGGTGATGGCCAGTTCCAACAGATCAATGTCTAACACACACACATAATCTAAGAGAGAGAGAAAATGAGCATTACATGATGCCTTCATAAAAACTCACATTTTGAAAACTATTCTCGACATTTTAATCCATTTGCACTTAATATTGCTTAATATGAACATTTCAATCAGAAGAGTGTCATTTGCTAGTAAGTGGAAACATACCTCGCCTCAAATCCACTGTGTCACTTTCACATTTATCAGACAGGTACAACGCAGAGTCATCCAAGATAAACCTAACAGGAATTACAGAGCAGTTAGATCTGACAAAAAAAAACAAATCCTCAGTAGATCTGTCAAGATCAGAAACGGGTCGCCAGTACCTGAGGTGAAAGGTCGCGGTGTCCACGATGATGTTGCTGGACAGAGAGAAGGACTCTGCGGTCAACAAAACTCGCAGAGAAAGATAAAGAGGTCTGAAGGACAGAAATGACAGAAAAATGACATCTACTTTCAAATGCATGTAGGGATATTTGATAAACTACTATCGTGGGTAGTGTGACACCTGTAGTCGACCGCACATGTGGCCAGGTGAGTGTGTAGAACTGTGATGACAGCAGGTGGGGTGTATCCTAAAATATCATCATCTATAACGTCAAGGAAATCAACTATCTGCATGAAGAATAGAAGAAACATGCACATTAGATTACTCTGACACACCGGTAAAAGAGATGTCAACTTTATTTGTCATGTGACAGCCGACCTGTTCGTGCCAGCTGTGATTGGTCAATGCCATGTGATGTCGTAAAGTAGCACCGTGGAGTCGCAACGCCACCAGAAACTCCTGAAGAGAAATGAAAAGGGTCACAAACGCACACAAATCATCGTGACGGGCAAACAAGGTAGGAAAATACAAACCTTGACATTTCTCTCCAGGTCTAATGTGATTTGGATGGCAGTCGATAGCATTTGGATGTTGGTTTCTCTCCCGCCGACGCTGCTCACCCCTACCTCCGTGGGGTAAATGGTGGGGTCCAAATGACCTGGGGGTGTGAATCTGGGCATTTCTAATCTCTCGGGGATGGGGGAGTCTGGGACCTCCGCTGTAAAAAAAGCCCACAATATTGACATTGGGCATATGAAATATCCATCTCCATCGCATGCCAAAGCACCTTACTTTAAATTTTAAATTGATTAGTTATTCGTTCACAGGTTACCTTTATGATAGAGCTCCACTTTTCTGCTCTCTATGGTCAGGAAGTTAAGATTTGGATTGTTCTGGTGCTGCGTCACACTAAAAATCTTCCCCCCTTCCAAGTCCAAAACGAGTTCTCCATGACACCGTTCCACTTTACGCCCAGCCTCGTTCTACAGAAGAAGAAGAGCATGGCATTTGCCACGTTAGGAATATGAAAACAGTTTCTAACATTATGCCAGCGTCTGAAATCTTCGGCTGCTGACTAGATCACGAAAACTTCTTAATTCTCAAGCGGTGACATAATATGACTTTCTGAGCGTTTCCTGAGAATGACCTTGCAGTCAGTCATGGCTTGTAGGCGACCCTTGCCAATCAGCACGGTTAAACAGAGCAGACTGAGGGCGTGGCCAGACTGAGACGCCGACTGCTTTCTTCTCTTTGATTGGCTGGCTGAGTAAAACTGAGGCTCCTCCTCCTCAGAGTCAGATTCTACAATAAGTAGAAACACAAAACATTAGGATAGAGTTTTTATAAAAAAATAAAGCACGTCGTACATTGAAACATGACATGGAGACTGACCCAGTCTGAAGGCAGATTTACAGAGGTAAAACTCGTCCTTCTCGGGTCTGCGCTGGTGAGAGGGAATACGGGCACCTCGTGAAGAGAAGGAGGGTGCTGGGGGAGGAGGAGCGGGAGGAGGCTCCCACATCAACAGATCATTATTAATCCTGGCATAAGAGAGAGAATGAGTTGAAATACACTGTTTGAAGATAAAATAGCAGTTTTTAAATCAGCGTGTTGGTGCGAGTGACTTCTACCTGTTGTAGATGCTCTGGAAAGCTTCTTTGCTGGGCAGGAGGATAAAAGCTACAGGAAACGTGATATCAACCACATACTGACACTGACATATACACTGAGACTGAAACTCTTTCATTTCCTCTGGGTCAGCTGGGATCACCATCTGAGACAGAAAGAGAGAGGCGTTGCAATGATGGAGAGAAGACAAAAGGTTCTGTAAATTACTGAATGAGAAAAAACAAAAGCGAGACCTCTTCCGTCTCAAACATGGTGCGGTTGGAGGAGAATGGCGAGCTGGTCTTCTCTCTGAGCTCACAGGGATTCTCCAGAGACATGGAGGCCAGACCCAGATCTGTGTTGAGCCCTTCACGCGCGCCTCGGCTGTCAGAAGCTGCTCCCTCATTCACACGCACCTGAATCCTACAGACAACACGGACGGTTGAACATCAGAACACTATTTACATTTGAAAAGGTTTTTGAAATGTCATTGTACAAATATTTCTGGAGATTTCAGTCTTTCCTCACGAAATTCCCCAATCCAATTTAGGCAAATCTGAGTCGTTGACCGTGTCTCCTCTGTTCAAGAGACAAGATTTACTTTCTAAAGTACTATAGACTAACCCTAACAGAAAACTATTTGCTGTTTTAAATGTTTTATTTTGTTGCATTAATGTTGCTATTGTTGCATTATATAATTAAGTATATATGAAGAGTTCCAAAATGAGCTGGCTTTGTTTAAAAAAAACAAAAAAAAAACATGTTTTTTTATTGTGCATTCCAATCAATATCAATCAAACTGCAGTTGGTTTGTTTTGATTAAAGCCATAATAACTAAAAAAAAAATACAGCTAACTAACACAATAAAAACATGATAACATAATAAAAAACATGATTTTAGAAAATCTCATTTTGGAACCAAACTCTTCAAATATTCTGTTTTTAAAAATGACAACATCCCAAACGGGACCATAAAAATATTGGTAACAATAAGGTGCTATTTGTTAAAAATGAGTTAATGCATTAGCTAACACGAACTAACAATGAACAATACTTCTACAGCATTTATTAATATGAATTCATGTTAATTTCAGCATTTACTAATACATTATTAAATTCAAACGTTGTCACTGTTAACATTAGTTAATGCACCATGAACTAACATGAATAACTGTATTGACATGAACGAACATTGACAAGGATTAATAAATGCTGAAAATTGTTAGCAAATGCATTTACTAATGTTAACTAATAGCGCCTTATTGTAAAGCGTTACCGAAATATTTGATCAGATTTGTACAATATAAAGGAATAAATACAACTAGTCACTTTCTCACCTGGGCATGGCGTCAGGGTTGTGTGGATCTGGACTCTTCTGTACACAGATGCAGGGAAATGCTTCTCCCTCCCAACCCTCGTACACTCCTAAAACAAACACAACACCACCTTCCAAATGAACCACTTTTCTCAGCAGAGTATTCAACTAAATCTATAGATGTATTGTGCACTAATAAGACCAGGCAGGCATATTTATTAAGACCGTTTTGAAATCGTGCGTTTTCTCACCGTGTAGATCTGTAAAACAGGCCTCCAGCAGTTTGGTAAGTTTGGCTCCAGGGCTGCTCGGGCCGTCCTGAGGAACATCCGGCCCCTGCTGAGACCTCAGCTCCAGGTTGGAGATCTGCAAGCTCAGGATCTCACTGCACACCGCACGCTGGCTCAGGGGTCGCCTCAGACCCGGGGGTCGAAGGTCAGGGACGGGGAAACGCACCTTCAGCACAGCGTGAGGAGATCGAAGCACCAGGGAAGAGTGAAGCTCTAACAACTGAGACTGCAGAGAGAGGGACAAACAAAACATCAGCGCCCATTTAACCAAACGAATTACAGGTCAGGAAGAAGAATTGGTTAGTATTTCTAAGCAATAAAGTCTAGTGACCTCTGGTGCGTGTGCTTTGGTTCTTTGGGGAGGTGTAGGACAATGACTCAAGGCTTGTAAGATGTGCTCCAGTCGGCCCAGAATATCCAAGTCCAACTCGGAGCTGAGTTCTCCGAGCTCAACCTGTAGAGAACTGTCTCTGCGCACCACACGCCTCCTGGTTCCACTCTACACATCAGAGAGATAGACAAACAGCGTCATACATACTGATACACACACTACAAACATTTACATGGCACATGTGCAAAAACGTTTGTTAAGAAAGCAGTATTCGTAATAAAAAATGGTTTGATATTTTGTCCGTCACATATGGATCACGCAACTGTGTTACCTTGCGCATGTGCTTCTCACACAGACTGTGGTGGAACTGAGCGCACGGTCTGGCAGCCGCACCCATCGTGAAGAGACCAGCCGACTGGAACTGCAGAAGCTGGGAGAACAACACGCGTGGTAAAATATGTGAAACGAAGCGACGTTTCCAGAACTTTTTTCTCATAAACAGCCGAGATGTAGCGTGTACCTCCGTGTACTGCGGACCACCAGAATCCCACAGGGACTCCAGTAGCTCCAGCCTGCTGAAGGAGAGGTCGGAGGTCATGGCTCGGGTGTGCCGCCCTGCGCTACGCATCTCACACGCCAGCTGCACCGCGGCACCGGTCACCCTGGAGACCGGAGGAGAATCAGAAGATATGCACGCAGATATATATAGTAAGTGAGCATCCTGCTGTACCTGATGTGAGAGTGAGGACACGCTTTAGCAAAACTCCCGCGCAAATTTTGGAAGTCTCTCTCGCTGAACATGCCATCTTTAAAGTACGCAAGCTCCCGGAAAAACACCTGCGACACCTCGGCCAATGAGGAGAGCCCGTCGGGCACGGGGGGCGGTTCCTGCTCAAGCAGAGTTAGCGTGACTCCGCCCAGCGAGAGGCGGAGCAAGGAGTCTGGTTTCATTGGCTCGGATTGGCCACCACGAGACGAACGTTCTAGAAGAAAGAAAAACAAGTTCCAAACTGTTGACTGACCGCGTGACATCACGTACTGTAAGTTATAGAAAGAAGTGTGTGTTTGTTTAAAACAAGGATACATACTTGAGGGTCTGCTACATTGTGGTAAACTAGTTAAGGATCCTGGTACAGGATAACGACGAGGACAGTTAAGCATTCCCTGCAGGTTAAATATGATAAAAGAACGAGCCAATCACACGCTGTACAAACACAACCACATGAACAGAATAAACGTCTTTAGATGTGCAGACCTGTGGAGACAGAGGATTTGACTGGGCCACGCTGCTTTGACTATGAATGGACGACTCCATGTCGCTGTCCGAATATTCACTGCCAGAGCGTGTGGACAACACACTGCTGGTCATACAGCCGGCACCCATGGAGTAAAACATCTCTGAGGAAATAAAGAAGTCCCATTTAAAACATACAACATGATGAACACGGATTGTATGTCAATCAGTCAACTCGTGTAACTATAATATCCTCAACCAGACATTAGTTTTCTGCACTCGCCTCCGTTCTCCACTCTGTTGACATAGGGCTCTGCGTCCAGCTCCAGGTCTCTGTCCATCATCTCTGCATTCAGCTGTTTACTGAGATCTTCCTCAATCAAACGCAGATCATCAGAGCCCAGAGGTCTGGACACCCCTCCACCGGACACCCCACCACCACGGCTGCCTTCTACCAAACACAGAACGATAAAAACATAAAACACAGTAAAGGCCTGTTCGCACGAAGAACAAGTTGCATGTTTTAAAAACGTTTCTAAAAGAATAACAACCGGGCATTTCCAGCTTTATGGATGTGACATTTTCAGTCAAAACTTGAAATATAAATTAATAAAGTGCCATGGGATCTTTAATGACCACAGGGAGTCAAGGACCTCGGTTTAACGTCTCTCCTGAAGGACGGTTTTCTTTACATGGGTAAAATCTCTGACATCTTAATCTGTCATATTAAAGATGACATTTGCATGGAATTGCCCAACTATAAATACACAGACAATTCACGATGATTCATTTTTGTTCAAGCTTATGAAGGATAAAACATTGACAGCCAATCAAAAGCCCATTTGAATTTAAAGGGCTCACGCTTTTACGAAACTGTGCGCTGGATTATAGCTAGTGATCTAGTTGTTATCCTTGGTGTGAACGGGCCTTTATTCTTCTGGACAGATTAAACATGAACATCAACAACTTCATCCCGTCATCACGGAACGTTTTAGAAAACGTACGATAAATGTACTCGAAAATGCACTTTTATGACAGCGAACTGATCTTGGATGTGTACAGCTTTGCAAATGAGACGCAAAGAAAAGGCTTGGGTTAAAAGTCAGAATCTGTGCGAGAGATGAAGAAACATTGTGCCGATGACCGTATGAATGGGGTACCTGACGTCTCAATGCAGAGGGCAGACAGGAGGTCCGTCAGGCGAGTCACTTGACTTGGGGACAGCAGCAGGTGGAGGCAACCAACCTTACCGTCCAGCTCAAACTATGAAAAGAAAGACATAAATCAGACCCTCAGAGACTGAAACCACTGGAATGAAATCAAACCGGAGATATTTTAGGCTTGACTGATGTGATCTCTCATGCACACCGAAGCAAAACGATTATAAAATTTATTTATAAATCTTAAATGAAATATTCTCTTTTTAACTTTTGGTTTTGCTTATGTATAGCACTTAGGAATAGACAAAATGCTTTTTTCTCAGTCGGACACAAACCTTGGGTCCAGGCAGCATTTCGTTCTGTTTAATTTTGACCGTCGTCTCTATGAATCCTGAGCATTGCCCGATCAGCAGGGGTTCGGGCGGCTTCTGGGTATGATGCAATGGTTGAGAAGGTTTGGAGGCATCGTCTACATCTTCACCCTCCTCATCTTTCTCATCCGCCTTCTTCATGCCCTCCCTGCTGCCCACCATAACATCCGAATGAATCAGCCCCTGTAACACACGAAAGAGGATGAAATAAGACACAGTCGATAGCAAACCAAACCAAAATCAGACTTTTATAGTTGTATCCCAAAGTTTGATATTCTGACCCTGACCTGTGATCCTCCCAGGGTCTCATAAAGCAGCTGTACAGAGTTAAGCTGAAGGATCTTGTGCAGGAAAGCTGGTGGCTGGTGGATGTCCACAGGCACTGTCTGGCTTGAGTCTCTCACAGCCTCATCACAATAGTCCACCCTGCAGTACCGCAAACCGCCACCGGGGACACAACACAGTTCAGTCACTAATAAACAAGCGTATTCTAGGAAGAGGTGTGCGTTTATGAGAGACTATGACTGTATCTGTGTGTCAGTGAATACGTCATCACAGTGTTTTCAGTTGAACCGGTGGATCCACTAAAAGAATGTCTGAAAAGTATTTAACAAAAGGAATGTACAGTATTTTCTTTTACATTTTTTGAGCAATTAGAGGATTTGTTTTACAAAAAAGCATGCCAAGGTCAATCTAAAAAGGACACATTCTCAATATATTATACAGTATAAATAAACATACACTACGGTTTAAGATGCATCTGTGGGAAGATGTATATTCTGACCGTTTAATGCGCATTTCTAAGGCAACCCCCGTCTCGGCATCCAGGGGATGGTGTTCTACTCGCACTATGGTGTCCAGGAAGGTGACTTTAATTCGACGTAGGACTGCAAAAGACAAATTGAATATATTATATAATATAATACACAGACTGACAGGCAGA
Source organism: Triplophysa rosa (assembly GCF_024868665.1). Lineage (NCBI taxonomy): Eukaryota > Metazoa > Chordata > Actinopteri > Cypriniformes > Nemacheilidae > Triplophysa > Triplophysa rosa. Next base: position 21,714,226 of record NC_079902.1, read on the forward strand.
AATACAATACTGTAACGCTGATATCCAGTAAACAGTGCATTGGAAATTTGTTTGTCATGAAAAGATGATTCGCATTGGTCAATAGTGGCATTCTGTAGTTAAATATTTGTATTTTTTGAGCACTACAATTTTTCCACATAACTTTGCCAATTTTGTGCGTCTAATCATTACACTATCTAAAATCAATCATATCTCATATCCATTTATGTCTAGATGTATAATAAACAAAATAATGTTCTCAGTTTTAAGAGCTGACCATTGATTTATTGTCTGAGTTTATTTTACCAATAATGCCTCGTTTACAATTAATCTTCAGACATGAAGACGTGAACCACATGAAACTAGACATAAAAGACTGCCGTTAATCAATAACAATTGTGATATACAGGCAAAACCCAATTTAAGCCTAAATCAGACCAGCACATCCAAAATATACACAGTCTCAAGTTGACTGATACACACCCGTCTCGATGGTCTGTGCAAACATTTCCAGCCCCTCCAGCGGAGCAGGCGGCTCTTCGGACGCCTCTGGGGGGTCCTTCAGGCACTCCTGGGCCAGCTGCATGCTGGACGTCATACACGAGGACCACCCTTGGGAGTCCCAGCTCCCACCTAACAGAGACAATTTTATGAGCCATAAACACTGTAGAGACTGAGGAGCACATGACCCAAAAATCAATAAGTCCCGCCCCAAACTTACGCCATTGGTTAACCCAAGACAGTATGCTTGAACAAACATAGCATGTTTTGATAAACGCCACAATGTTTTTTGCTTTTCAAGAAGCCTATGAATAGCTTATAGAGAGTATTTAAACCAAAAAAGGACACACACACACACGTTTTAAATCATTACATTTGGCACATCCCAGTGCTGAATATGTGGTTACATTCTTGTATCACGCTAGATAGACACTTACTCATTCTGTATTTGGGTCTGCATGTTATTTGCAGTCCAGTGACTTCAAGGGTGCAGTGGTCCGTCACGAGCGCCGCCCAGGGAATAGTCACCGAAATGCTGCTCACAAAACCTTCGACAATCTCTAGCGGAGCTCCTAAAGACTCCAAAAACTCATTCACCGCCTGAAAGAGAAGATTCAAAGTGCATGTAGAGCATCTAAAGGTGGACAACATGCCAGGAAAACAGAACAACATGCCAAAAGAAGTGGTGGCTTTGAAACAAGGAAAGGATGATGTGGCTCCTGTAGCTCAATTGGTAGAGCTTTGCATTAAAGGTCATGGGATCGAATCCCACATAGTTCAAGAGTTTGAATCCCCCCAATGGGTTTGACTCCCAGGGGTCAAAGGGTCGAACACACATGAGTTTGAATATTCCAAAGGCAATGAGATACACAAGATCTTGGGTTTGAATTCCACATAGGTCATGAATTTGATTCCCAGGGGTCATGAGTTCAAACACACATGGGCTTGAATTCCCAAAACGCAATGGGTTTGATTCCGAAGGGTCATGGGTTCGAACACACACGAGTTCTATTAAGAGGTTATAGATATTCAGAGAATACTCAGAAGGTAAAATGATACACAGGGTCTTGAGTTCGAATCCCTCAAAGGTCATGAATTTGGTTCCCGGGGTTACAAATTCAAACACACTTCGAATCCCCCAAAGGTCATTAATTAGATTTTCAGGGATTATGGATAAGAACGCACATGGATTTGATTCCCTTGAAGATTATGGGTTCGAATCACCCAAAGGTACAAACACACATAGTGACACAATGTACAACGCTGCGAGTTGCTTTGGATAAAAGGCTTGAATACATTTGTGACAGATGACACACACAGCTAAGTGACCAGACCAAGAATGTGAAAGCAAAAGTGGTCAAAACACCAATCTCCTCAGCAGTGTGAACTTGAAAGTTGTGTTGATCTCAAATGTTTCCAGCCATTGCGAAACAGTGGCAGGGGTAAATGAGAGGCACATGGTGGACATATCCTAAAGAAGCCGGCCTGGACATGTCTCACTTACCCAAGCGTCCAAGTTAATTTCCCGAATGACACCGCTGCCATTGTACAGGTCCAAGCTCAGCTGGTCCAAACTGAGTCTTTCCTCCAAAAAGTGGCCCAGGTAGTGCTGCAGGAGGTACCGACAGGCCCGTTTCTTTATTGAGCCCGACCATGGGAAGAGCCACCGAGACATAGGGCCACGACAGACGGGGAGAGGGAGCTGAGAGGTGGCGGAACAAGAGACCAGTCCTGCATAACAGATTTAAGGGCCCTCGGTAGTGTGTGCAGACGAGAGTAACAGAGTGAACGCGAGCTAGTGTGGACAAGAGCGGACGAACCCGTCTAACTAACTTCCTGTCCTTTGACACCAAAATCCCCCGAGCCTTCGCGTTTGGACCTGGGTTTGTACAGAGCGCCTTTTAAAAACGATTATTTGCGCTGAAACGAGACGCTCCGGTCCTTATTTTGATCGCATATGTGAGCGAAATAAGCGATAGGTCCTCTACGGCTCTCGGAGGCAACGGGTTGTTTATTGTTTTCATACCAGGACTGAACGAGTAGCGTCATGACGTCATTGCGACTGGAAGTCGGAAGTTGCACTGCGAAGCCGCCATGTTGGGAAGGTCAAGCCACCAACACTGAACAGTAGTACTTGTTGGATTTAACGTTGTAAACGTGTTTTAATTACACATAGAAGCCAGGTTATTTAAAGTTGTATTACTATATCAGGTTTGATATATTTTCTATAAACCTTTTTTCGTTAATGCACTTACATCCCAGCTAAACATTCAGGTTCTTATATCACCTTAAGAAGTGTCGGATGAATACCAGAAAATAGTAAAATAATCATATCACTATACTGTGCCATTAAACTGTACTTAAACTTCCAGAATCTGTTTATTCATTATCATTATTAAACAAAATCCATATTTGTGAATAGCGGTAAACACAAATTCTCTAAAATACAAGTAACTTTTAGTTCTTTCAAAATCAAAACAGATTATATTTGTGCTGCACTTACCAGTGCTACTTTATGTCTACAAAATCAATTTCATATTGAAGCCTTCATGTCAAAATCCTAAGAATAGTTAAATTGTTTTCAAACAACTTATGGTTGCAAGTTTTTCCTCACACAATTAACTGCATTACATTTTTTTAATCAAAAGAATCCGTTTTCATATAACAATGACTTGATGAGGTTTATATTCGATGTCAGTCTTGCACAGAAAACCAGAAGAAAACATGCAATAAACGTAAACTTTATTTTCTTGTAAACATTCACGTAAACGTTTATTACTATTTAGTAAAACGAAAAGGCACGTTGGATTTTGAACGTCACAATTAAAACAGAAAAGTGCTTTTTAAAAATGATAACAGAATCAGTGCCGTGGTGTCATTTGTTCAAGTTCAACACAAGGTATAATCGTTAATAAAGAAAAAACAAAACTAAAATTCAACAATGTAAAACAAACCTCCGCGTTTCATTGCAGTTTGACACATCACAAATTAAATGCCAAACAACAAATAAAACTATGTACGTGCACACAAGTATACTTTCACGTGCATATCTGCATGTTTATTGGTGTCTTCACTTTATAAAAGCTACTTCTGGAATCTTCCCTTGTTCCTACAAGAGACAGAAATGTGTGAATGAAACAAAATGGCTAGTTTTACATCCATATAAAAGGCTTGACATGAAAAGATTTCTTTGTTTAAATTCAGTCGAATTTTTATGTGCGGTACATGTGTGGATTTACGTTTAAGGCCCTCGAGTCAGAACACTTTTGTGCTTTTACCTTTAGTTCTGTAAAAATCTGGGCAGCTCGATGAAAATCCCAGGCATTATCCTGCAGACATCTGACAGCAAAACAAACACCTTCAATACAAGACTTATCAACAGGATAACACTGAACGGGGTGGGTGGTATGACCAAAATCTTATACTCTGTAATAATGTAAACCATTCTTACCAAACATCCACTAGATGATATGTTTCTACCGTCTCGCTGCATTTATTATCATACCACCCTTCCCACTATTATAACTAATATTCTAATAGATATATACATCTGGTTCTTCCCAGTAAGTATACAAGTGTGTAAGAGTATGTTTGTATTAGATGTAATTCCTGTTTCCCCTCTCACTTTTGAGACCATTCCAGGTTCATTTGAGAGCTCTGGGAGAAGGCAGAGAGCATTTGCTGCTGGAATGCAGAGAGGGTGGACACTGGGCCGCTCGAGGCGATCGGGGCAGGTGTTGCGAATGCTCTGTGTTTCTCCTCAGATGTGGCCGTCCTCAGGTAGAGTGCATCGTTGACCACACACAGACTGCAACACACAACCAAGATTCTTTTACTAAGAGGAAAATTTGAGCAAATCAGATTGCATGTTGGGAACAGAGGTCGCGTTAACCGAAATGTTTCTGTCATTGTAAGTTGGGAACCATATCAGAACGTTATTATTTAGTTACGGTTGTGTTTTACTGGTCTTTCCTACCCAGAATTTGGAGCTGGAACTGCGATGAAGACTCTGGTAAACGCCCTGATGAGGTCGTTCGAGCTGCCATCAACTACATCAGAAAAACAAAAATTAAGATCAACATGTTTGTTGATCACCACAGAATTACATCACCATTTTACTTTTACCCTCACCCTCTTTGAACACTCCATTCACAGTGAACGCCAATAAAGTGCTCTAGGGAAGAGACAAGATGACATTTATGTGTAAAAAGGAAAACAAAAGCTTCAGTGATAGCATGCAGATGTCATTGAAGAACTTACCGTATATGTATTAACATCGATGGTAAATGAAGCGAAGTCGTGCTGGGTCTTGGGCAGTTCATTGATGAAGGCGACAACGTTCAGCCGGGACCTTTTCAGCAAACGGAAGCGCGTGTCTGTCAAAGAAAGCAAAAGAAAGTTCAAGATTTTCAGGTGAAGCCAAGCGAAGAAACTCAAATTGATTTGTTTGTCAGGTACGACACTTACGGGAGTCTTTGACCTGCTTCATATTGCGGTTGTCTTTTTGATACTCTCTCAATAAGTACCTGTGTAATCGAAATTAAGCAGTGACATCAGCGTCTCTGCTTTAAAGATTTTTAACTCTTGTATTATAACAATTTTTATGACCCTTCATGAATTGAACGACTACATGCAGTCTTGTACTAAATTGTAACCAAAATGTAATTCAGATTTAGATGAAGTACAAAAAATAGAATAAAAGTTCACACTATAACATTACAACTGATTGTATGTTTCATTGTAATAACATCAAAGCAGCAATCTGTAACTTGTAAAATGACTTGAGCAAGTACATAAAAAGCCAGCGTTCAAAATGGTTTCTTAACCTTACCCCAAATTGCAACAGTGACACCGGGTCCACACAGGACTCGGCACTGCACGATGCGACGTGACAAAAGACATTAGAACCCATTATAATTGTACATTTTGTCCACACTGGATGCGGCGCAGCGCGACAATCCCATCAGAACAAGCCGTGTAAACTATCTTAAAAAGTAACTATTAATGTTCTTAAAATGACATTTTATGCAGTGTGTAATGTTTCTGTGTGTAAATGTAAGCAGTCTGCCAAGTTGTAAAGCCGAAAGTGAACGAATAACAAAGTTATTGGCTTGTGAAAAAAGGAGTAGACTCTAAATCACGCGAACGAGTCACTCGTCTGTCGTTCGAATTTCAGTTCCGGGTTGAAATTGCGTCACTCGGTGTAATGCCCGCCTACATTCCATTTGCGACGCTGTAGACCAATCACAGCAGTGGGCTGACAGAAAGGAGGGGATTAGACGGATGAATCGCTGAACGAATCATTTGAGAGTCAGTCAAGAAGTAAGGTAAGAATAACTGCCTATGATTAGAAAATGAAAGTGTATTTACACTCCATAAACCAAAGTAGGGCATTAAAAATCACAAAATATTTCTTCTTTAAAATAATGATTTATAGGTACGAAAACCTCAAACCATGTAAAGATAAATGCATAAATTAACCCTCAATGTTTCAAATAAAGACAGTGATAAGGAGTCAAGTTACAGATTGTAGCTTTAAGTTCTTTTTCAGTCTCGACAAAGCATGCGTACATTCAATTTGGACAAACTTTTAAATGCCAAATGAAACATTCAGTTGCATGTGAAGCACATGAGGATACAGAATAATGCTGAACCTGGAGACATCGGTGCTGAGGGAGAAACAGGCTCCATCATGATATGCATCCAGCAGCTGCTGTCTGTGTCCGGAGTCGTACACGCTGTAATACCTGCCACGAAACAACACATCACTGCTGCCAAAAACATTAGAACCTAAAACACTTACAAATGAAAACACTTGCACTTACTGTTGGAGAAAGGGCTGGATGACGGCGCTGATTTCATCTGAGACAAAAAAGCTGCCCTGGATTGATTACACATACACATCCAGTCAAAAACCTCACATGGACCTGCTTTTTACGTCGATGTAACAGTGAGACCTTCATTTACCTTACAGGGAGGAACAGCAGTGCCGGGGTCTACACCAAAACAGATGGGAGGCGGAAGGACATGACCGTCCTGCAAACACAACAGCATTAGAAAAAGATTGATTCACCTCTAAATTACTTTTATTAAAAGCCGCTTGCAGTGCATTCAAGGAATGCATTTTATCGATTTGTGTGTTTCCTAAGAACTTGTGTAATGAGACATTTCTGAGTCAAATAAGGAAAAGAGGATATGAGAGCGTTTTTTAAACCAACAGAGCCACACAGGAGTCGTGGGATCGGGGAATTTCCGTCCTTGACAAATGAATGGTTGACTTTATACCTGATAAACAGAACGTATTCACAGAGAGTTCATTTAGTTTAAAATTACCAGTTTGAGAAGGCTGGGAAATCGCTTCCGAACCGCTCTGTCAGTGTAAGAGAAAACAAAGACAAAAGAAAAACACAAGCACTGTGCTTTTCATTTTTTTTTTGGTTAGGGTATTTATGTATTATGCATATAAATCCAACAAGATAGACAGACACTGACCTGATATATGTGGTCTGATCTTCAAAGTTATCGCACAGCGGGTTCCTGTCCAAACACAGTTCAACCAGCCCGAGACCCTTGAGGTTATCCAGTTCCTGTTCGGACTTCAGCTACACACACACACACACAGATAGAAACATAAATAACACGTTAATGCAACAGTACATTAAAGCGCGAAGCAAACAGAAACAGAAGAGTGCAGAACAAACACAGCCCTATGTGCAACACTATGAATCATGCAGGCGCAGTGACCCGAGCATCTCTCACCTCATTATGAGACAGATTCAGTGCCTTCAGTCGGGGGGTTTTCTTCACCAGGTCTGCAAGGTCAGTCAGCCTAAACAGCTTGTTGTTGCTCAGATTCAGACATAACAACTGTGAAGGATCATAAAGAAAGAGCACACAGAGAAAATGTTACTTTTCACAACAATTTGGTTTGAAACTTCTGCCAAGAATACTGGAACACTGTTTCTCAAGTGAAGACATTTTTATTTGGACTAAAACATTCTGGGCCAGAAAATTATGGTTACAAATATTTTAACTTAATTATTGCTTTTTAAATTATTTTTTATTTACGCAATTACTTTAATTTTAATATTTGAATATATGTTTTTTCATTTATTACTGGTTACACATATTGTAACCTAATTGTCATTGTCATGTTTTATTTACATATAATTACTTAAAAATGTCTTTTTTTTTAATTACTGGCTACAAATATTGTAACTTTTAATAATTGAAATAATGTTAAATAAAATGTATTTTTGATTTACATATAATTACTTTAATTTGAAAATTAAAGTATTTTTTTATTACTGGTTACAAATATTGTAACTTTTAATAATTTAAATAATGTTTAATAAAATGTATTTTTGATTTACATATAATTACTTTAATTTGAAAATTAAAGTTTTTTTATTACTGGTTACAAATATTGCAACTTAATTATTGAAATATTTTTTTGATAAAACATATAATTACTTTAATTTTAATATTTAAGGTTCTCATTTGATTACTGGTTACAAATATTGTAATATAATTATTGCAATAATATATATATTTTTAAATAATTACGTATAATTACTTTAATTTTAATATTTCAATATTTATGGAGGGGTTATTTAGTTTTGTTTTGAAAAACGAAAACTGAAGTTTTCAACCTGTTCTTGTAACAAAAATACCATCATAACACCGTATTCCAAGATAAAAGCTTCAGCAATTATCGTCATATGTGACAAGTATATCACATGCCTACATTAATAAAGGAATATACATCTTATGAAACGGATTGGCTTTCACTGCTGTCAGATCTCAGATGGTCTGAAATGGCCTTGTCGCCCTCTATGACCCTTCTAAATACCAGTTCACTCATTTATTTGTAAACAACCCCCCACACCACTAAATTCTTGGTGTCACATACACAACACCTCTGAGCCGCAGTGCTCATCAGCGATCATATTCATTTCCTGAAAACCTGTATAAGGTATCAGTCCGAGACTTACAAATGTGTTTCCTGGAATCCGAGTCAAGAGTCTCACACGCAGCTGTTAAAGGCAGAGTAGGCAATCCTGTCCAGAAACGTTTTTTTTGTCATGCTGGTTGGAAGTCTCTTAACATCCTGATAGCGATCGATAAGTAAAGCGAAACATTGGTATTTTTATAATTATATATCATCTGTGAAAGGCGTAGGGTCAAAAAAGGGTTTGTTTAACCTCTTCCACCAGCTGAACACTTTGATCTCCTAGTATTTATGTCCGGATATTGTGGAGGAGCTTCACTGGATTAGATGCTGCTTTAATATTTATGGTCATTGGCAGTCAATGTGCAGCGAGAACTTGGTCTCTGACACAGTTTTGAAGCGATCAAAGTGAATGTCATGCAACCAACCAACCAACCAAAACCCCACCAACAACGTTGCAACCACGCAGAGCATTTTGAAGTTCAGCATGTCAAAAGACAGCTCACATTTCCTTCACAAAATGTAAAACCACAAATGCAATGTAAACTCTGTGACCTGTTTAGCGTTTCTCATCTTACCTCAGGAACATTTTCCTCGATGATTCGTAACGTGGCCTGCATGCAGCTCTTTCGGTTTAATATCACTTCAATTTTATGTGAAACCAAGTCTGGTGGAAAAAAATTCACATAAAAGACAAATTTTTACATTTAGAAAAGTACTTTACCTAACACTGTATGGTTAATAGTTCACAACATAATGGTTGAATAACCAGCCTAGTAAACAAATCAAGAGACCATTTCAAAACTATTTTTTTATTTTTCTGAATTTTATATTTATAGGTAGGGGTTTAGGTAAAATGATCATTTTTGTTAATTTCAAATAACAACATCGTTTCTATTTGCATTTATTTGCAGAAAATGAAAATTTGAGCAACAGGTCGAAATAACAGAAAAGATGCTCTGTATACAGAGTTCAGATTCACTTTTAAGCAATACAACAGTAATATTTCTATATGTAGGAAATTATTTTTATGTAATAATCTCATCTTTCACATTGCTGTTGACTGACGTTATGTTGGATGACGTTTACAAATGCTGAATAAATAAAAACAATCTTAATTTTGGTCTCTTAATTTTTTCCGCAGCTGTATTTTGCGGTCAAAACACGGCACTGCAGTAGTTTGATCAGTACAGGAATGCTAGTTTTACCATGATCAGTGCCGATGCTGCTCAGATCAAGACAACACTGGGAACCATTGAAACGTTTAGACATGCATCTCTGTAAAAAAGAACCATAATATGAAGTATTAGTGCAGCAAGAGAATGTCTGAAAGAAAAGCTGTTTTCATTCTTATAAGAAGCTGCCAATCACACCTTTATAAGCTCCAGATCTTCTTGCTTCAGGTTATTTTGGTAGAGAGGAGGTTTGACCCAAGGGGTCATGATAACAACCACCTGCAAAACAATATTCTATAGTCGATACTGTAATATATAAACTTCAAGTCACTGAAACACGTGTCTTGACATTTAATACTGCATTTAGATACTGTAGAAGCCTTACTAAAAATAAACAGATTCATTCATCTTATTTCAATGTTGACTTTAACTGTCAATCCTACATTTCTAATTACAGGCACATATACAGTAGAAATGATAATGAATTTTGAAACCGAGTAGAGGAACGGTACAGTACTTTGTACCCTTCACTGTCTGTGATCCTGCATGATAGTTTGCGTAGGGCGCTGGCTGCGGCCGCATCATTCAGGTAGAAATAAACGCTGTGACCGTCTGTAGAGTACTTGATACAAACACATTGAGACACTATCAGACAAACACAGATTTACTAGACAATCTAACAGACAATTTACTAGAACACGCTTGTACTGTACTGTATGCAAACATTTTGTATACTCTTCAATGAAAGAAAGTCATTCAGATTGTAAACAACATGAGGGTAAATAAAAAATGACAAAGTTTAACAAGAATCAAATTCTATATTAAATAGTTAAATTAATGGGCAATAAAAAGTTAAAGATAATCAATCAACAAGCAAGACGAAAATAAATGCATGCCTCTCATAAAAGTTAGATCATCAGCTCTGCTGCCCCCTAGTGGACTTTTTAAAAACACCCTCTCTACGTTTGGATTACTCACCAGCAATGGACTGAAAGGTATAGGACTGTGATCCTGAAGTGCTTTTATCAGCCACTTCTTGTCATACTTTTTCCCATGCGGTATCTGTGCAACAGATGTTAAAGATTTCAGCCCACATCTAGAAAACTCACATGCTCCTATTATCACATATCAACCATTTAAATTAATTCATATCTTCAGATAAATAACTGGACTTTGGGTTTCACGGTACATTTTGATCTGTTCATTTTGCACTCTTTGTTTATTACGGATTAAAAATGACCATAAGGACATTTTCTCTGCTGTGAGTGTGATGTCAAAAAAATGTATAGTGCTTCTCCGTTTGACTCTTACTGTCATTCTGAACCACGGTATTCCTCCTCCACCTTTTTCTCTTCCTCTCTCCGCCCCTCCTGCTCCTAAACTACTTCCTCCTCGTCGCCCTTCCATCCACCCCTTTCCTTTCCAGCCACCCCGGCTGAACTTTCCATATGTAATCCTGCAGCACAAGTTAACATGCATTTAGAATTACACGCAAACATTTTAAACATATACAACAACAGCTTTTATTAATCAAGTCTCCCACAGGCTCATTAGGGATTGTTTATCCTGACAACAATACATTCACCGACCCGTCAACAATGCCATCCTGAAACCTGCCACGAGGTCCAAAGTTTCCCAAGGGTTGAGCACGATGCTGAAAACCAAGTGAATCACTGTTTACATTCCTGAAGGACCTCCGACCTTCACGGCTACAAAACTGCTTGTTGTCGACACGACCATCACGCTCTGAAACACAAACACAGAGCATGTACTCGAATATACAATAAAAGTTCATTATTCATTACATTCTACAAATACTAACAACGTCTGTTTTCTTTTTTCAGAAATCTCATGTTGTCACCTGCATTTGAAATGTACAGTTTGTTATTTACTGTTCTTATTTACAGTATTAAACAATTGTTGTAGACTTTCCTAGCTCACATACAGTATGTGCATATGAAGAGTTCAGGTTAAAAGCCACCTCCTTCACAAATGAGATTGTGATGTTGAGGGAATGCTCTCCACACATTGTATACGTTACTCAAATCATTTGGCTTCAAAACCTGCTAAATACCACACTATGCTCGGTCTGAAATACCCGGTATTGCTGAAAGTAAATGTAGGAGCCTGATAAAAAAATGCTAATTTAAACGAAAAATCATCTGATGGATTTAGATGGTTTTGTAACTCTTCATATATCGTTTTACCTGTCGGATTGTTGTCAGTTCTCCACACCGTTCTCACCACTGCAGTGCCATTGGGTTCTGAGGGAAGGGTAGATTATATCATAATTTTATAACCTATTTAAAAAAAAGAGCAGCGAGCTGCGTTTTTTATGTCGCTAAGCACCAACGGAATAAGCTGTCCTGTCATATTAACAGCAAATTAAAAAATGTCCAAGCATCAGAACGCTTTTCGCAGCAGGCAGTGTCGTATCAAAATCTGACTCCCCGTCAGATTATGACTCCCCTGTTTTCCCCTACGAAGTTTAGGGTTAGGATTAGGTGTGGGGGCGGGCTTTAGAGATAGGTACCAATCACAAAGCAGCCTCCTAAGTGAATGAACCAATCAGAAGTAGGGGAGTCAAAATCTCACGGGGAGTCGAAATTCGGTTACTGCCAACAGAAAACAATTTTTAAAAGGCGCCTCTTGTTCCAAAAAACGCGTCCTGTGTGATCGAATTGTCCTAACTTGTCAGATTTTCCTACCGCAGTGCAAAAATGTATTTAATCTAAACCACATCGACAAAATAAACAGGTAGGATGATTTTGCCCTGTCAGATTGTCCTGCCAGTTTAAAATAAACACATAGAATGAGTTTACAGTGCAAATACCCTATCAAATTGTCCTACCAGAAAAAAATAAATATGTAGAATGAGTTAACAACGAAAATACCCTATCAGACTGATGTAGCAGTATAAAATGAACAGGTTGGATGATTTTACAGCGCAAAAAACATCGGACGTACACTCAAAATCAGAATGCATTGTTGGTAAAAAGTAGTGAACAAATGTAGGGAATGAGTTGTCTACTCCGAATTCGGACAACACTACAAAATGGCGGACACACGATACAGTGCACTATATAGGCGACGAATTCAGACACAGCTAATCTGACGGGCTGGATGAAACGACACCTGCAGGTGTCCACTGAGTAACAGAAGCCAATTTAAAACCAACTGCTTGCGCAAAAAAATGCCGCACATAATATAACATATTAAGTTCATCGTGCCTTACGACTCAAAAAATTAAAACTGCGCTCTTTTAAAAAAACATACCGTAGCGGACTACTTTTCCCACAATGCCTTGCGAACACTTACGACTTAAAAAATGTTTTGCTAGTTAATCAACACTTACACTTTAACAAGAAGTAGTACAGTTGTTGTAAAAAATGTAAATAAAAAAGTCATTTTAGATCGCTAATGCTATAGCAACTTTGATTTTGACTTGAACCATCCTTAGCAACGTGACAGCGTAAAAATGACACGTTCCTGAATGAAACACATTAAGGAGTATTCCAATCAGATTTATCACAAACGAATCAGTACTCACACTCACAAACACCGTCATAATCCACTTTTACATAATCACTCTCAAAACCCAACACAATTGATGTGATGTTTGACCACACCTGTCAATCAGTCGGTATTAATCAATGTCATACAGTAAGCAACTCTTATTAAGGTCCAGTTAAAGACGCAAACCATGTCGATTCAATAAAGTATAAATTATGTGAACTATGGTACCTGTACGACAAGGGTAAACGCGTGTTACCACGGACAGGTTGGGGTAATATTCCCGGGAGCAAGTCATCGTGCACCAACTAAATCGATCTCATATTTGCGCGCCACTGCGTGCTCTCAACGCTGCACGTGCTGACAACGTGCTTATTGTATCTAAGCAGATATTCGTGAGCATTACTATTCAGACGAGAGCAAAAATAACGTTCTCTTTAACTGACCAATATGCACACAAAAGCTTTTTTCTACTATTAAAAATTAAATGTATGATCTGATTACATAAGCAGCGATAAACCTTTTATATGCGAGAGCCTCACATTTTTATATTTCTTAAATGGTTCCATATTTATTTTTTATTAATTCTAGTAAGCACAGTCATCACAAATGAGACAGTTAGTAAACTACACTCAGAGTATGGAAGTGTCATTTTGATTGTAGATGTAAAATAATCTGGATTTGGATCAATTTAATGTGAAATGTTTGAGTCTTCAGTGTGTATTGACTGCGGACTTGACAAATCTGAGCTCAGTTTGTAGCATTGTTAAGACCAATGGAGACATTTATAAAACTTTTTGACTATTTCTCAGGATAAATATTTGAGACAAAAAAGTATCCACTTGTCTCTATTTAATTGCATTGACATCTATGAGAAATAATGTTATCTCATCTAGGTATCTCATCTCTGATTTCTCTTTCCCATGGGTAGACAGTACACAAGCAGTGCCACTTATAAAGCATTTAGTAGACAGATATGTAAAATGGATAAAGCAATGCCGTTACATTTCACAAGAATCGTTGGCCAAACATTGCAAGCAATTTAATGTTTTATTAATACTGTTAACTGCTGCGTTAGAAGATCCAGTCTTGTAGTCTCATTGGGTTTTTATCTAAATATTGTGCTTTTACAGCCGTTTTCCTTTTCAGTGGCAATAAAATAAGCTTCTTTCCTAGAGTCTCTAGCTGTATCCAGTGTAAAATCAATGGAAATCTGAAAGTGATGGCTCTTTATCTTCCTCTGCTTGTCCGATGGCTTCACCCAGCAGAGAGATGAGGGAGATTAGACCGGTGAGGTACCCGTCCTCCCTGTTTCCCTCCACCCATGGAACATCATGCTTCAGGTGGACATTATCTGGGGTTGGGATGGTCTTCCCGAAATCAATCATCCATATGTTAGCTTTGTTGTTGCTGTCATGGACGAAGAGCAGAGAACTTCCTATGATCTGTGAGAAGATGTTTAGAGGTAAGGGTGAAACCAGAAAAAGTCTAATTGGAATGAAAATAGTGTAGCAAAATAAAAATAAAATTTTGTACTGACCTCATGCTTGCTAAAAAAGGCTGACAGCTTTAGCGTTTCATTTAGTGCTTGTAATCTGGATTTGTAGGCTTTCTGGGATACACAAAGTGTAAAGCGAGAATATTTTGTTTTAATATGCCATGATCTGCACAATTGCACTTAATTTATGAAGCAGTCTTATCCAGCAGAGACTATGCACTAGTGAGGTCTGCTTAAACGAAACCGTATTCACAACAAGATCAAATACAAACATTTTCACATAAAAATATACAAAATATTTTATATACATGAAAGATTATGAAGACAATTTTTAATTTGGAAAAATATGCACAGATTAATTGTTCACCATAACACCAGACATGTATAAGAAAGTATTACCAATTTTACTTGTTTGTGTGATTTTTAAGTATACAGAACTCTACAGTAAAATAAGTAAACACAAAATGTAATATGAAAGCACGTGCACTCACTAGAATGGGAACCTGCCTTTTGGTGAAGGATAAGAGGGTTTCTGTCACTTGGGCATTTGTGCAAGTTTTGTAGAAATCTCGTAATACCTTACCATTTCCCATCTACAACAAAGGACAAGTACATTTGAAAAGTTTTTAAATGATGTCAAAAAGAATCAAAATGTTGGCCAAAGCATCACCAAAAAAATAATAATATACAAATAGCCAAAAATGAGTGTCCTGTTTGAAATTATACAGCATCTTTCTTTGTGGTCTAACTTTTGCTGATGCCTCATTTAATTCGTTCTTAACTTTGTGATTAAGCTTGTTAAAATGTCATTGTATTTGCTAAACTGCTGTACACAAGACAATGGCTGTTTTTCATACCACTATGCCCTCTACACGAAAGCCGAGTGTTGAGGTAGTGCTGCTGTCATCTCTCCACTGCATGTAACGCAGCTTCGTTACGCCTCCGAGTGCGTGTTCCTCCTCAGTGGGAGCTGCCGGATCTACTTTCACCATCTTGTGATACATATCAGTCCGCATGGTGACGTTAGATCTGGCTTTAATGATCTCGTCTTCCTGGTAAGTTCTACGAGTAATGTCACAAAGCACTTGTGATTTTTGTGATGTATGTGTAATTGTGTTATTTAGAATAACAGTACACTCATTATAAGTATAAAATAAAAATATGAAATAACACCAATGTAACTGTGGGAATTATGTTTTCTTAAAACTATTCTGGGCTCTTATTGACTGTTTATTTATCTCTTATTTTTTATTAGTTGGTTCCATTCATCCATTTCAACATTTCTTTTTAATACATACGTTTTGTTTTGTAATAAAATCAATTATAAATACACATTTTAAATTATGTGAAATAGATTTGTAAATTAAGAGTCTTCTCCAGAAACTCTTTTAAAACATTTAGATGCCTTCGGATCAAAAGCTTTTTAAGATCATAACTTCTAAATCATAGTGTACATCATTTGTTTCTATATTTTTAAATTATTTAATTTAATTACATTTGGATTTAAAGCAATTATTACGTTCGCTCCTACCTGACACCCATTTTGCAGTCCATGATCACAGGATACTTAAGACCGCTCAGTAGATCTTCTAGACGGATGTACCGATCTCCATCCTGACTGATGTGCCCAAAATATTGAGGCACGAACTGATAGAGCGCATCTGACATGAGGGCCTGCAGGCAGATGTTCTCTACCTCACAAAACCTCTTCAGCACCTCTCCACCCTCACTCAGCTTGACATTACCTGAAGAGACCACACAGACAACACCATGTATTTCTAAATTGTAAGGGTCAGCTTCAAATGAGACGCCGGCGCATCTTCACATATGGTGTCGTGATAAACTTTCAAATTGATCATTATTTGCTATTATTGCTATTGCATGTCATTCAAGAAGCCTACTCTGTCAATTACTAAGATATCGTTAATGTGTATATTATTTTATAAAACAGTGAATAGATTACTAGATTTTAAAGAAAAATTATAAAGACAAACTATTTTATAAGAAATATATAAATGTGTGTTTTTTCTTATGGACTGAAATAATGAGGTTATGGTCAGGGAGGGAAACAAATCCCTGATTGACGAAAAGTGTCATACCTTGGTGACCAGCCAGTTGGATCCATGGGCTCTGTGTACGCTTGGACCACTGCATCATGGTCAGAAACGTTCTCCATGATCGACACTGGAAAAGAAAAAGAGTTCATTTCTTTTGACAGTATTTACAATATTGTCAATGAAGCTTTTTTTTTAAAGATGATTTTCAATTGCGCTATTAGTATGCTATACCTTTTTAACTTAAAATACTTTAGAAGTACACTATACTTCTCAGATATGTAATCAGAAAATGTAGTTATGTATTGCTGCTTCACTTAAAGTGATAGTTTACCCAAAAAAATCATTTCTGTATGCAATATTTACTCACCGTCTTGTCAATTCAAACCTGTATGACTTTTTTTCGCGGAACACAAAAGAAGATATTTTGAAAAATGTTGTTAACTGGACCTCATTCACAATTGGTTTTGTGTTCAGAAGTGAATGAGGTCCAGTGCTGTTCGGTTACCAACTTTCTTCAAAATATCTTCTTTTGTGTTCTGCGGAAGAAAGAAAGTCACAAAGGTTTGAAATGACAAGAGGGTAAGTAAACGGTGGGAGAATTTTCACTTTTGGGTGAACTATCACTTTAAAGTAGGCTTTTTTAAAAATAAAAAGTGGGCCAATTTAGTCCCAAGTTGCATTTAAACACTACACTTACAAGTATACGAGTACTAGTACTTACTACACTTACTCTGGCTTGTTTCAACCGATGGTTGGATCAAATGGACGTTAAAGCGAATGTCAGGTTTGTCCGTATTTTATCCAAACCAGAATTTCTTAGCGTATATAGGCCTAGTTAAAAATATACTTGATCTTTGCTTAAGTATACTTAATAAAATGTACTTGAAGTTTTTGTAAGGGTGCTATCATAAATATTTTACTTAACGCTATAGAGTTTAAAAGTATACCAGATTAAAAATATCTAGAAGGTTCACAAGCCTCACTCTCTTCAAATCTTTAAGAGGTCACTATTCATCATGGAATTTGTGGACAGTTGGCAGATAACAAGTTTGTTTTGGAAAAACTGCAAATTCGACAGTACGCCACTCTATCTCTGTCTACAGGAATATGCAAATGTCCTATTCAAATAAACGTTATGTTATGGAACTCTTTCAAAATAATGCAAATTTTCTGGCACATTTCACAGCACTGAAAATCTTTTTCTGAAAGTGCACAGGTCAAAAATTCACTTTAACCGGTCTTACGAGATTCAAACACAAAGGTATTTAGTCAATGTTTGTTGCCTTTCCCAAAAATCCCACTCACCCTGCTCATGGTCTTTCTCCTGGCCGCTGCATCTTCCCCTTCGCTGAAGACCTCGTCGCTCTCGGCTGAGGAGTTGTTGAAGGAAGAAGACGATGAAGCCGAGGAGTGCAGGAGAACCCGAGAGAGGACAGGATGAGGAACAAATTCTTTCATTCCTCTGTCTTGATCCTCACCGTCTCTCTCCGTTCCTCTGTCCATGTAAAGTTCACCATCCCTCGACGTGTGTGCGTGTCTTTGTTTAGCAACCCAACTCCTCTGTCTGTGCCTTCTGCTGTCAGTCATCTCTCTCTCGCTGCTCTCATCGTTGTCCAGACATCCGCCAAGTCTCTCCCTCATCCGGTCCTTCAGCTTTTCCTTAAGTTCAGTCCTGCCTTTCCATTCATTCTTTGAATCTTCTTTACCAAGAGCTTCATCTGCCATCACTTGCTTCTCAATGTCTTTGTCTGCGGTCATTTCCTCTGTAGATCTCGTTAGTCGTTCTAGATATTCCGGTTTCATATCCTCTTGTTCCTCATGTGCGCTCGTCTGCGTTCCTAATGGTTGTTCTAGTTTGGATGACAGGACGGCTTGAGCCGAGGCCAGTTTAGGTCTGATTCTGAGGCCTGTTGTTTTGAAACGATGACTTTTGATTGAAGATGAAGAGAAATCAAAAATGTTTTCTTCTCCGGCATCTCTCGCGACCTCCCCATCACCTGCATCGCTCGCTTTTCCTGACAATGTGCTCATGCTTTGCATTGGAAAATCCAAACCTTTCATGAAGAGGCTTGAAATGCTCATTAGAAATAGATGAAACACCTCTTTTGTTGTTTTGAAGTCTAAAAGAAAGAGTCTTTTTACCAAAATATATTTTTTTTACAAAATATGTAAATAATTTAGACAGACAGATAAATAATAGACATATATAAAATGACATATGTAATATTCTATAAAATGACGTGAACATTTGAACTCTTTAAACTATGTACAATATAGAAAAGGTATAGAAACTAACATTTTGCAAAATACCAACAAGAAATGGTTTTTTAAAGAGGCACAACATGTTTCCTGCACACAAATTGAACCGTTGGTGAAAAAATCTCCCACAGAGGTTGCACGAAATCTTCATTTGTGTCTAGGAAATAACTCACAAACATTCAAAACAATTGCTTATAGGAAAAAGTACCAACTCCCACGTACCAGACTCACCAGTGTTTCATCACTCCAGCCCTTTGGTACCAAAGACTTTAAGCTCCAAGTTTTACTATCAACGTCCAGTGATTTGCATAATGGGATGTAACACGTTTTCACAACAGTTTTCAACAATAAGCTCTTTCGTGGTTGATTCGAGGACTCCCGCAGTCTACAAAAGAGAATAAAGGATCTTAGTCCCAAACACATTTACACTTATTAATGTGATAGATGCTTTAGCCTTTTTTATTGTATCAGCATTTCCTTAAATTAAACCCAATGATCACAAAACGCATCAATTTAACTTTTAAATCACGTGAAAAATATATGATTTTATATATTTTGCCTTAATGTGTTTATCACTGTTGATATTTTGTTCATTTATTATTCACATTAAAATGCAAAGACAAATGAACGGTCCTTAAAAAGGTTAGTTTCTTAATCATTTTTTTTTAATTTAGGGCTGAAATATGACCTGGACGTGTTCAGCGTTAATCCTTTTATTCAATAAACATAAGACAGCCACATATTACTGCAAGTATAAGGACAGAATAACTGCACTAACAGGAAAAAAAAGGAGGGCTAACATATAAACACACTGAAGAAAAACTGTAAATGTAAAAAATAACATTTGGTGACATTAAAAGGAACAGCGCCAGTGGATATCTTTCTGTGATGCATTATGTGTTTTCCAAAGAGGATCACATGGAAATAAATGCAAATTCATGTGTTACTTTCCAAACATAAGCCACAACCAAATAGCATTTTTCCTCAAGGCTATTTAGTATCGAAAAAACAATGATGCTCTACACTTAATATTATATTTAGCAACAAAGAAAGTTTGGACCGGTTGAAAGTCAAAAGTGCTTATAAATATCATCCTTTCAAAAGTAGGGAGAAAAACCCTAAACTGGTGAACATGGTGGAAAAAGATTCATGAGAGCTTTTCCTGATCACTTTTGAAATAATATAACTCGGTTTAGCAAAAATGTGCATATTAAAAAAAGAAAAAACTCCTTTAAATAAAGCCATAACGCTAAAGTCAGAAAAGCAGGTTGCCTTTGCTCTTCATAACCTTTACCCTTGTTTAGCAGACAGTTACATTTCTTTGGCATCATGAGCTCAAACAGCTCAAACCACCACCATTCAAGTTTTTATCTCCAGTGTCTGTTAATGCCTGAGATGTTTGCAACATCACGGCTGACAAATGTCTTTGTCTCAAAATCATTTCCCCATCCTCGAACGTACAGATGGGTTCATCCCCCACATGTTCGCTCTCATCCACCCCCATGTCTGGAATGGATTCTTCCATCTCGTCTGAATTGCAATCGGCGGTGTCATTATTTCTCATCGCAATGGGGGAATCCAACATAGATTTTGTAATGACTGAATGAATACAGAAAAAATACAATGCGTGTTAAAATCAAGAAATTGATATGTCAGATATTCAAACTTACGGTATTAAATTCTGTAAAACAGCTTATTATTAATTGTAAGATTTTATCCTTTTTATAACTGTTAGTATGAATAGTAACATGTGGACCTTTGCTTATTCCTTCATGCTGAGGTTCTGACTGATCATTCAATTCCTCTCGTTCTTTCAGTTCGTCTTGATCCATATCAAACTCAAAATCAGCCTGACGACAAGAAAACACATATGAGTCTTAAGTAGCACGGGAACATTTTTAGTAAAAGCAAAAACTTGAAATGAACCTCTTGTCTGCCCTCCTCCCCAGGTGACCTGAGATCACCCAGACTGAACTGCAGGTAGCTGAGGACCATGATCAAACTGAGGAAGGCGAAGTTACTCATCACCCCGATCAGAGCTGACGTCAGGGGGAAATGATACAGCAGGTACCTGTGCAGATCAGAGCGACAGGACTGGATGTAAAGACCACAAAATCACCACACGCACACACACACACACACACACACACACACACACACACACGCACACACGCACGCACACACACACACACACACACACACACACACACACACACACACACACACACACACCTGATGCCTGTGAAGTGGGCGAAGATGTAGAGATTTGCCCCGTAGATTTGAATATTCTGGGAATGGATCTCAATAACAGCGCCGGCAGTGGGTTTATACTGAAGAACGAGAGACAGTTATTAAAGCAACACTTTGCAACATTTGCTCACGGGTTCCCCCGTGTGGTTGATAAGTGCAATTGTCTGTTATTAGTGTCGTAGCAACACATGTGAATTTGTTGACTAAGCTGACGGAACCGAAAGGATGGAGCAGACAGGGGATGGGCGGGGCTGTGTGTACCGACCCGAACACAGAACTTATGAGGCTGCTCAGATAGCGGCAGGAGTAGAATTCGTCCAGTTAAGAGTCGTTCTACCACTGAAATAATTTTAGAGACAATATTTTAAGGTCGAAAAACTACAAAGTGTTGCTTTAAAGGGATAGTTCACCCAAAAGTGAAATGTCTTTCATCAGTTACTCACCCTCATGTCATTCCAAACCTGTATGAGTTTCTTTCTTTTGCGTCACCAAATTACATTTTACCCATTGACTTCCATTGTCTGAACACAGACATTTCTCAAAATATCTTCCTTTGTGTTCCACAGAAGAAAGAGTCATTTATAAGTTTTGAATGACATGAGGGTGAATAAATCATGACAGAAGTTTTATTTTTAGGTGAACTATCCCTTTAACTGTGTGTCCATCAACCAATTTCACAATTCAATACCATTCGATACCGGGCTGGCCTACAAAAATACATCATCATCACAGCACGAAAGGCTGCACTGTAAAAAAACCTGTAATTTTATTGAATTTTTCTGTTCTTTTACAGTTTTTTTACATGTATTATGTAAAAAAATCACCTGTAAATTAACAGAATTTAAATATGGTCACCCCCCGTAAAATTACAGAAAAAGTAATGCCAGAAAATGTCAGTATTTTAAGGGAATAAATTCTGTTGCTCATTAAGTGAGGAGGTGAGAGACACTCACAGAATCAACTCTGAACTCGGAGTACAGCTCCACCATGACTGACTGCTTCTGTTCGGACACTCCGCTTAACAGCATCGGGGAAAACATCATGGTGTCCAGAGCCTGAAGCAGTGACGAGCGATAATGGAGCATGGCCTGAGACAACAGAGAGACAAGTGAGAGATGCAAGTGTACGCTGGTGTCCCCGCAAGGCTTACAAACTAGCTTCACAAGCCTATGTGGTTCCTGTAGCTCGACTGATAAAGCTTTGTGCTAGAAGCACAAATGTCATCATATAGGTTCCATTTTCGGGTAACACACATAAAAAATGTACAACTTGAATGAAGAAACTTGGATTACAGCATCTGCCAAATGCATAAGTGTAAATGGCATAAACCTGGACCAGAAATTCATGATCTATACATTTACACATGATGTAAACATTTGAGATGAGCATGAATGTCAGAAATGTGTTTTTGTGTGTCGCACTTACAGAACGTGCTGATACGTCAATAATCTGACCGGTTTTGGAATAGGGAGACATTTTGACAAGGAACATTCCCAGCTGTTGATTGGCTGGAGACTCGGGCATCTCGAGCTCCAGTGTGATCTGATAGGGCTGACTGTATGTCATTACCTGTAGTGGGCAGGTAGAAACAAAAAAAATCATTTTCTCCGATTACCTGATTAAACATTGTGATGTCATTTGACAACATTGTAGCACACTACTGTTTAAAAAATATCACACCTTAAAAGAAAAGTAGTATACAGTATATACTGCATAGTAAGCAATATGATGGTATTCGAAACTGCATTTACCCAGACATTTCAAGATTTACAAAAAAAAAAAACATTACAATTCACCTCATGTTTTCCATTCTTCAAAAGAGAGACGTTTGCAACAGGAAAAGAGCACATGGCATGGTGAGGGGTCGAACAATCTGTCCTGCAAAGAAACACACATTTGACAAAGAAAGAACCTTTCGACAGTCTATTAAAAGCAATCTGCAAAATTAATCAGCAATCTAAAAAATATTTTTATAGAAACTATAATAGAAATCCAAATGACATCAGTGGATCTCAACTTTGCATAAGAAAGGTAAGAGATTACACAAAATGATTTTGTAATACTATGAATTACAAAAGCCAATACGCAAAATTCTTAACATGACATGTACCCAACATCAAAATGAATATATTGATTTCTACATGACTCTACACAAATCAGGTCTCACCTGCGCTCAGGTATGTCCTCACCTGTAGGCGAAGTGGACAGGTGTGATGTAATTGGCCGTGGGCATAAAGGAGTAATAGAAACTGCCGTAGAGAAATAAAGCCACCCATAACACCAGCAGAATAACACAGATCATAATAGCCACCTCCAGAAGCTTCTGTCTGATCCGCGCAAGCACAACTGGCATCACCTCCATGATCTGAACCACCAGTCCACTGATCTGAGGTCCCATGTCCTGCACGCCAGAACCGTCAGTACTGTACTCGTCCGTGTTCTGATACATGATTTATTCTCTTCTTCCTTTTGGTTTTTCTGTCCTTTGGTGTTCTTTTAGCTAATTTGTCTATCTAAACCATCCTCTTTACTCGGCATAAAGCACCCATTTCTCACCAGCAAGCTCTTGTGTCTTCTTTAACACAACTTTGCCCTTGGAGCGCTGCTGCTTGACTTTGATTCATCTCAAATGTTCTGTATGAACGAAGGAGCTCTTTGTAATGTTCCTGGAGTAATGGACTGTGAAACAGCAGATTCTGGGAAGAACGGGACAGTCCAGTGAACGGCTGAACTTAAAGGCCCCGGTGGGACCGCGATGAGACTCATGACCAACATGTGAGGCAACAGGACAAGACGTGCTGTTAAGAAATACAAGTGGCATGAAATATCCAAGACGAATCCAACTAATATCTGTGAATGTCAGTATACGTATGACCATAACCTTTGTGTACTTTAACAATTTTAGGAGAAACATCATAGCTGATGAGTTGATACTTGAAACACAACTGAGAACTCCATCAAATCTCATGAGCTATAAAGGAGCAACATCTGAGCAATAACATGTTCCTGCTCCTGCTAAAATCACAAGCTCTGTACTAAAGGTGAAAAAAATCAACAAAGTGCTTTTAAGAAAACGTAATTCTCTTTGTACAAATATCCTTTAAAACATCAGTTGTTTTTAGAAGAGTTCATTACTAAATTCAACTATATTATACAATAAAATTCATTATAATATAAACGATAAATATAATATACATTAAAAATGATCAAACATGTGATGTTGACAGGGTTGACAGATAACCTGTTGACACAAATGAAAAACCTTAAAATCTACAACAAATGGAGAGAAAAAATACTTTTCATATTTAATGTTTAAGTTAAGCACAGCTTTGACACGTTGGAAACACAAAAGTAGGAAAATGCATCCTATTGGCAAGACAAAAAACAGCTTTTCAGGATCTTTTAAAAAAAACTATGTACACAGAAAGAAACCCTTCATACTTCTCGCTTTGTTAAATGACCCAGATACAATCACTTCAGTGATGTACACCGGTGTGCAAGCTTTAAATTCTAATCCATCGACGTAGACAGCATCATCTGACCCAAACAGAAGCGCACAGCCCTCACCCAGAAGATCTGTGACAACAGACACGGTCAATGTGACTCAACAATCTTTCAATAGACACACAGATGACAGTCAATAATATGTCAGGATGACTCAGACACTGTTATTATGAGACTGGAGTTTACAGCTCACTTCAGTTTATTCCTTATAACAATAACCTTCAGACGCCTACCTGATCTGTTCTGCACACAAACTTACTTAACAAAAGAACAACAGAGAGAACAAACAAGCCTTATGTACTCTGATCTTCATTACTGCCTCTGGCAAGTTAAAGACTGTCTGTGTCTTTGTCCTCCATGACATGTTTTTGCACTGCGGAGGTTTTTCCACTAGATGGCACTAAATATCCTTTCCGTAACCAATGAAATCAGTCCTTTTTGACTTTAGGCCAAGACCCTCATTCTCCAGACATTTCTCACAATACATTCTAGAACTTGGCATAACTAAATATATACAGTATATTTCTTATAAAAAATAACCAAACACTAATAAATATGTTGACTTATTGCTTGTTTCGTCTTTTGTAAAATCAACTTAAGTTATATTTGTTTTGTGTGCAATAATGGTGATAGTTATTTTGTAAATTAGTATTTTCATTAGTCGTTTTCATATTAGCATAATTAATTGTACTTACATTAATTATGACGAATTAAATTTAAACTTCAAACTAATAGTTACGTTGTTCGGATTAGGAGTGTGAACAAATCCCCAATCCTAAATATTTTAGGTGTGTAACTTGTCCTACGCTGTTTGCATACAGACTTAAATCACCTCAAATAGTTATCTGTTAAGAAGAGCTGTGATATTACATTCCTAGTGCCTGATGGACAAAAGACGACAAAAAAATCTCACAGACTTGCACTGAAGCAAGACCTGAGCCACATTTTTCTACAAGGAAGAATTTCAGAGAACTTGCGCTGGGCTCTTTGGGTTTGGACCAGTAGCACCCTCCAACCCACAAGTTCAAAATCCACGAGTCGAAGTCGGGTTTTGGGTGGATAAGCACTTTCATTGAAGCATTTTCTTATACAAACTATAAAAAATCATGAGAGCTTATATAATCACAAACACGAACTGTATAAAAATATCAAACACTGTGCCAGCTTCTTCCATTTCTACAATAAGTGCTCTAACTGTGCTGCACTTGAAAAGGTGCCATATTCAGCCTGATTTTTCATGTGCCAGACGAGTGAGTGAGAGAGAGAGAGAGAGAGAGAGAGAGAGAGAGAGAGAGAGACAGAGAGAGAGAGCAAGGTTTTAGTTTTATCCCTTTTAACGTTCTTTTCAATGTTGTCAGGTACTTCTTTTCCATATCCAGTCCGTTTTGTACTATTTACAAAAACAAGATTCTAATTAAAAATTTATTAATAGGCATTTTTAATACTGGTGAGAGCGGAGAGAGGAGGAGAAGAGAGAGAGAATGAGAGAGGGAGAGAGAGGAGAGGAAGAGATGCGAAGGTTCAAGATGAGTATGAGAGACTATGCGAGGGAGACGAGAGAGAGGAGAAACTAGAGAGGAGCGAACGAGGAGAGGAGAGAGAGTAGAGAGTGGTGATGAGATGATGAGGGGAGAGGAGAGAGAGGATGAGGACAGAGAGCTCCGTGATTGGTTAGCTCTGTGAATGATTTTAAATGATTGTCTCAAAAAGCCGGAAGCGTGCATAAATTTCCTAGGGGTGGACTTTTGTTCTGAATTCTGGTTGGTACTTATTAAGTGAATTATATTAAGCATGTATCCTCCAAACGTAAGAGGTCGGATTTAAAGCTTTGGTAAATAGAGAGGTGAGCAAATAGACTGGGTGCAGTGAGAGTCTAACTCTTCTCCTCTGCTTGTCTGTTTTCTAACGTCTCTTCATATACAGACACAAGCACTTTACAGGCACGACTTCAAGGTCCTACACCAACTGGGCACATACGATGCCAGCCATACAGATCACGCACAACGTACGCACATCCCACCCATCTAACATCCCCAACACAAAACACACTATACTACGAATTACACATTACACAAGGACACGCACACAGTTCTCACACCACCAGACAAAGAAGTATCAACGCTTCATACAATGTAAGCGGGCAGCACAACTACACAGGACCAGTCACTAATCAACGACATACACCCGAAAGTATGACTGCACGCAACCGTGAATTTATCACCTCATCAATATCGATGACGACTTGCACGGCACGGCACACGCACGCACGCACGCACGCACGCACGCACGCACGCACACACACGCACGCACGCACGCACGCACACGTTGGGTTTCCATGTTTTATGAGGACATGTTTTATGAGGACAAAAAAATGTCCCCACAAGGACAAGGATTTTGGGTATTGCCATCTTTGTGGGGACATTTTGTCCCCATACCGTAGGGTTTACCCTTCCCCCCCCCCACACACACACACACACACAGGCACACACACAGGCACACACACACACACGCACACACACACACAAAATACTTTGCTATGACTCATTTGCAATTCATACACCCTGCTAGTACGAAAGCTATGATAAACAGCTGCACTACGGCTCTTGCTCTGTTAACATTACAGAAATGATGCATTTTTAATGCACTTCTGTAATATTTGATGATGATTGGTCAGTCAAATTAACTAACTGATGGTCTGGGCTACACATTCATGCTCTGCTTGTTTCTTGTGTGTGTAATGATTTAGATTACGGCCTGCAATGTACCGCACAATTACACAGAATTTACAGCATAACTAATTGTAACAATAATGTACCTCTACAGTATATCTGTAGGTAAAGGGGAACAATATGCAAAGTTTGGGGAATAAAGAAGTCAGGAAAGTAAAAAAGAAATTTATACTGTAACTATTTTAATATTATGTATTATGCATGACCTGCAGTGTACTATACAACAATCTTAGCGTGAACATACATTCAATTTTTGTAATCACAATGTACTCATAAATAAGTGACTGTGGATATGAATTAAGGACTAGGTTCTTATTTTATTATTATAGCAAACATGAAATAAGGGGAAATTATGTGTTCAGTTTTTGCGAAGTGTTCAGAGTTTTGTGATTGATTTTAGAATTGTTGGTCACAAATATTTTTTTGAGTTATGAGCAGTGTTGGGTAAGTTAGTCTGAAAAAGTAATTAATTACTAGTTACTAATTACATATTCAATAGTGTAATTAGATTACTGTATAAATTACTCTCTCGGAATTTTTTTTAATTACTAATCACTTATTACTTTCTATATCCTACATCAACCTTGATTAGAATTGTTTCAAGGATGAAACGGCTGATTTAATTCATTCAAATAAATAATTACTAACTACATAAATTATTCTTATTAACTGACCAAAGTATACAAATGTGAGGATACAATAGAGCATACATTTTAAAGTTAAACTTATAATTTTTATGTCATTGCCACTATTGAATATATTATTTAGTTCAATTACATCAGAAGTAACTGTAATTAAATTACAGCAAAAACAAGAGTAATCCCTTACTTTACTTTTTCAAGGGGAAAGTAATTAAATTACAGTAACTAATTACTTAGTAAGTAGTTACACCCAACACTGGTTATGAGTTATTATAAGTTATTTTGAGTGTGTACAATGTGCAAAATCAATGTTGATCTTTTCACACTATAATCCAGTAGTTCAAGAGCGGTTTGATTTAGATGTTTATATGGCATGCAGTTACCTCATAAATATTTTTTACATTTTCCTCACTCCTACCCCTTCATTCCCCAAACTTTGCATATTGTTCCCCTTTATCTAGATATACTGTTGAGGTACATTATTGTTACAATTAGTTAAGTTGTAAATCCTGTTTAATTATGCGGCACTTTGCAGGCCGCAATCTAAAGCGTTACCCTTGAGTGGTATGTCATACCTTGTTTTTTATTCTCATATAGTATAAAAGACAGCGGCACGGTAAAATGGGGGTAAACCAGATGATTGACAGGTATTTTATTCATGCATTCAGGTATTTACAATATGCAGAAACAAAACCTCATTTCTTTTTATTCCTTTGAAAGCCATTAAAACACAGCTGGTGCATTATATACCCAATTTTTACACCCAATATTTTCACAATCGGAATTCAAACCAGAGGAAATAAATGGTGTTGCTATTGGACCCATCAGCGTTAAACCCGGTCCAGTATCTTGTTAGTGTATTGGGAATGTTTTAAGCTTTTATATGACAACGTGGCAGATGTCCTTTTTCCATTCGGGTGATTTCTTATTACACCATAGTAATAAAGCCATTAGTGACCTCTACTCTCTTTACCACGCCTCATAATCTCTCTCTGTCTCTACCGTCCTTGCTTTACCAGCCTTGTCTGATGTTACCAATAGTCATTTTGTGAAATTTGAAAGATGTGCATACAATTGATTTATAGTCTCTGCGCAATTACACAGATTGCGAACATATTTAACATACGAAAACATTACATTATTGCAACATTCAGTAAAAAGTGTTTGAAAGTGTGTCATTTTTGTACCACATACAGCATCAAAGAGAAAATAACAACCGTCCTCCATTGGTTGGACAAACAGACAGTCCTACTCTAAACTCACTTTTAGGAATATTGTATTTCCAGACACAGGCACTCAGCTGCTCGACACAGAGGAAATAAAAGGTAACACATGTCTTGACACCAAACATGTTGATCTCTGCTTAATCCTGTCCCGGCCTCACAACACGCTGATCGCATCTGTCCCGTCCAGCACCAGGTGTCACCCAGACTTCTCATATAGTCACCAATAAAACTGAAAGGCAATGAGCAATCTGGTTCAGTTGAATAAAAATAGGACAGACAGCATTGTGTGGGTGTTTCCAGGTCTTTATTTATCTCACCGATCCGTGATTAGACCTTATTTACATAAACCTCAGTCAAGAAGTCTTTGTTTATTTTTAGATTGATCTGTTGTTTTTCTACGAAGCACGCATTAAAATATGAATTCTGTCATGATAATGAGGAATGTTTATGAGCTCAGGGAAATGTTGCTCTGCAGTCATGTAAATATCTGTGGTAGAGGAGCTTGGCTCAGGTGTGTTCATTTCCCAGCATGCCTGTGATGTGAGCAGCCAATAAGGGCAGGGATGAGACCCTTCCGGGTGGCCATCTGCTGAAGATACGCTAAAATTCACGCACACACACACACACGCACACACGCACGCACGCACGCGCACGCACACACACACACACACACACACACAAACGGCTTGGCTCAGCGGGATGTGTGTTGGATTAATGACAGAAAATGGTAGAAGGCATGAATCTAG
The DNA here is from genome assembly GCF_024868665.1 of Triplophysa rosa. Classification (NCBI taxonomy): domain Eukaryota; kingdom Metazoa; phylum Chordata; class Actinopteri; order Cypriniformes; family Nemacheilidae; genus Triplophysa; species Triplophysa rosa. The sequence goes on from NC_079902.1 coordinate 21,744,255, forward strand.
AACCCCACCTGCAGGTGTGTGACGTTCGGCGGGGTATTGGGTGATGACACTTCAACAACAACACACACACGCACGCACACATGCACACACACACAATGTAAACATAAACACCATTATGTAAACATAAACACCAAAACATATTAGACAAACAGACACAAACACACAAACATTTGCAAATCAACAAAAACTGTAACAACACACACACAGATTTGTAAATCCCNAAAACATATTAGACAAACAGACACAAACACACAAACATTTGCAAATCAACAAAAACTGTAACAACACACACACAGATTTGTAAATCCCACACGAACGCACAAACACACACACACATGTCTGGTTTATTATCTCCGTGGGGACAATCCATAGGCGTAATGAGTTGTATACTGTACAAACTGTATATTTTATCCCCTAACCCAACCCCTAAACCTAAAGATCATAGAAATTTTTTTGCATTTTTAGATTATTAAAAATGATTGTTCTGTACAATTTATAAGCTTTTGTGCCCATGGGGACCTCAATTTTTGTCCCCACAGTGACACGAGTCCCCATGAGTTGGTGTGCATTCAGGTTTAGGTCCCCACCGGGATATACAAACATGAACACACACACACATACGCACACACGTGCACACACACGCATGCACACACACACGCAAACGCACGCACACACACACACACGCACGCACACACACACACACACACACACACACACACACGCACACACACACGCACACACTGTAAACATAAACACACACACACACACAATGTAAACATAAACACACACACACACACAATGTAAACATAAACACACACACATTATGTAAACAGAAACACCAAAACATATTAGACAAACAGACACAAACACACAAAAATTTGCAAATCAACAAAAACTGTAACAACACACACAGATTTGTAAATCCCACACGAACGCACAAACACACACACACACACACACACACACACACACACACACACACACGCGCACACACGCACACGCACGCACGCACGCACGCACGCACACGCACACACACGCACACACACACACACACAGAGTGACAGGCGTGCATAATTAGAATGAAGAGATGTAAATGACAAGTGTGTAGTGCTAACACAGCTGTCAATCATTCAGATGAAATCAGTGCTGAGCCCTGCGGCTTACACTCCACCTCATCTGTTACACACATCATCAGAAAGATCCCTGCAGATATGACAGCGCTGAAAAAGGAGAGTTTTAACAATGACATGACACAGTCATTGTTAACACTTTACACTGTAAATTATAGACCGGGCATCTAAAATAACAACCATAAAATCACTTTATACTGACTATGTGATTTTCTTTCATTGCTCAGAGGTCAAACTTGTACCTCATTCCACACGTTGTTCGTTGTTAATGAGTTTACATGCATTCATTTAATCTCTCATTAACACACATTCACGTTTTAAGGTCACATGTCATGTTTCATAGAAACACCGCCTGTGATGTCATTCAACATCACATTCAGCGTATGACATCAAAACCTTTCATTACAGCGTTCACGGCTCTCATTTTGCTGGCAATTATTGTTCATTGTTGTTCCATGGCTTTGGTTTTTGATCAATTGCGTAAAGCATAAACTGGCTGATAAACGCTCACCAAAATAGAGTTTTGGAAGAAAAGAGTGAATCGACTTTGTGTTCAACTTTGACGGAAAGACACTCAAATTCTGTTAAATTACTGTTTACAAAAGTAGTCTGTCAAACTCTTTTATTCAATTTGCAAACGGTTAAATCCAGCAGCAACACGGGTCTTTTACAGATGTGATCGCTCGGAGGTGGTTTTTAAGTATCAACTTGGACGTTTCTCGTAAAATTGCTTATGGAATAAACCAGAAACAATCAACACAGTGAGTAGAGTATAAGGCACAGAGCCACACATTATCCTGCACTTTGTCCTGTTATTGAAAACAGTTCATATATTATTAATGCTACAGCTTAGACAAAGATGTACGACTGCTCCTCTGTCCTTCAGCGGCTTCGCTTGGTAAAGTCCTGTAAACGCCCGAGCAGACATTAATGGAGACGGATCGTCATGCGTTTGATGTCGGCTTCATTTTTACCTAATTATAAGACACGATTTGGCTGCGTCTCATCTTTGCAGACACAACAGATGGATATGTTTGCACTGTGAAGGTCATTTGATAGCAGTGATGGGGCAGATTGCTCTCTCTCTCTCTCTCTCTCTCTCTCTCTCTCGGTCTCTCCTTATTCAACCCCTCTCATCCCATCCTTCAGAAGTCGTTCTGAACACGAGCTGATGTTGCAATCTGAGCGAGTGAGCGATTTGGACTTCTTCAAAGTAGAAGCGCAACCTTGAGAAGTACTGTAGATATTTGATATTTGTAGGGTTTTTCTATGATATCTTGGCTTTATTGTCTGATTGTACTTGTTTTGGTGTGTGTGGTGCACATCTGACTTTGTGTTTGTGATGGTGTCCAATGCCAAACACAAATGATTTGGCCCAAATAGTCTGCGTTTGGCTCATCAATCACTCATTAGCACATGGTAATGAATTTTGCTCCACATACAAATGCAATTTAGCAGGATTCTTACATGAACAACAACGTTGCTTGATTATAATTTCTAATATACCGACTAGAAATAGAGAATGAAACTGATTTTGACCAATTAGATCCCAGAGGAAAATTGTCTGGTTAGGTTTTCATTATTGCTCAGATGTTGCTCTTTCAAAGCTCCAAATTGATGGATTTCTTTTGTGTTTCACTAAAGTATCAACTTTGTCTCAGATGTTTCTCCTAAAATTGCTTAAGAGAAATAAAAGCAGAAACAATTGTTAAAATACATGAAACATATGGAGGTGTAAAATGAAAGTAGATTGTAGATGTAAAATCATCTGGATTTGGGTAAATTTGATGAGAAATGTTTGAGTTCATATTGAGATCTTGAACGATATTGACTTTTCTTTCCACACTTGACCAATCTGAGCTCAGTTTGAGACATTGTTGAGATCTCTTCTGAAACTCTAATGAAGACATTGTGAGATTTCTGGCACTTTTTATCAGGAGAAATATTTGAGATGCAGATATGCAGAAAGTTTCCATTTGTTCTCCATTTAATCTCATTGATGTCTATGAGAAAGAATTGAGATATTAAGGATATATTATATTATATTCTTATGGTACAGAGCAAATAAAAGAACAAAAAAATACCATGCACCAATGAATAAATCACAAAGCCAAAGCACAATAAATGGTGTCATTTTGATTCCGTGTTAGTTTATTAATCTCCCTTTATGCAAAAATGTCTTAATAACGTCATGAGGATAGCATCACAAAACTCTTACATTTTCCTGATGAAGTTGAGCTGAAGATAAACGCAGGCCATAGTATCTGATGTTCACTTAATTCTGACAAATACCGTAGGAGATAAAACCCCAGCTAATCTCCGACAGATGCAACGCGCCATTACCTAATTCTAATCTCAAATCATTACGCTTAAAATCAACACAGCACGTTTTTCCATATTTTTGTAATTACTTCTGGAAGAGAGATTTAAAATAGCACCTAGATTAAAACATAAAAGACACTGGAAAGTTTCCTCGAAAGGATTTTACACTGTTTGGCCAAAACTCATTTATACCTTTGGAAACATGTGCTAATACTGTCATCGCTAATGCAGCGTCTGTGGGGAGTAAAATGAGTTATCTTGAGGAGAAAAGAGATTAAAAGAGAAGCGCACACCTCGCTTGGCTTCCATTAAACTGAAAGAAAAAAAGTTGAATGTACAGTAGTGCTCACAGATGAAGGCATCAGTAGAGCACACGTGGCTTAGTTTATCTGTTATTTGTTGAAAATGTTAAGACGTGAACTTTATTTCCGTTTTACCCCTAACCATGGTTTTACTAAAGTAAAAATCTAGTAACCATGTCGTAATTGGTATGTTGGATACCATTTGTATTACCCCACTTTTACTACAAATACCACGGTTAAACTACAGTTATTGTAGCCAAACCGTGATTCATTTGTGGTTACCACAGTTTAACTATAGTGACCAGGGGTAAATTTGGGAGGTCTGTCAATCACAAGCCTTCCTTTTGGTGTCACGGGTTCGATCCCGTAATGACTGACCACTTCCTAAACAACAGCAGCCGATGTGTTAAAACATGTAATAAGTGTGAGGGTGGCTGTGTTGGTACAGAAAACCCGTCTAAAGGTCAGTTGCACATTTCAAAGGATGAGTTCCTGGTGTGCTCATAAATAAATTAGTGTGGGCTGAGCAGATCTGCTGTCTTAATGGTGTCATTAACAGCCACAGCCTATTGAAAATGCCAAACCTGCTCACCGTTCATAGATAAAAGGGTATGGATGTATCTGAGGAGTTTGTACTTCCATGAGATAAATCAATGAGTTTGCAACTCAGAGGAACAGAAAACATCTTTCAGTTCTTGCAAAATAATTTTAAGGACAAACTGTTGTATAGTGATGAAGATTTACAGATGTATCAAAATGCTTAGTATCTAATTTAACAACAATGAAAATGAAATACATATAATATATAAGTTTAAACCTGCATTCATTAACAATTGCCTCTCTATCGCCACCTCTGTTTACTACATAAAATTGCAGGTAGACATTTCAAGGACAATCCAACCCCTTAACGCAAATGATAAATTGTGCATCTTGGTGTGTGATGAGTTTTGAGTACTGACTGCTTATTTACCCAATCAATTCAAATGCTTATTTTGTTTATTTTTAACGTAAAAAGTTACAGATTTCAGCTTTAAATATTGGTGTAACTCATTCTGCATCATTTGTGCTATGGACAGAAATATATCCTCAAACTGCACAGCTCGATGAAGAGAGGTCTGCTTTTATTTTTCTAAGCAATCGAACTTACGATTTTATCTAGTGGTCCTAGCAACACCTGACCTGTTCAAGCAAAGGCAACAGTGTTTTACAGTGTAAGATTATTCACATATTATTTATTAAATATTATTGTCCCAGGCCTCAGCTTCTGTTTTCAAAGCATTTCTGTCACTGTCTGGCAGCTTTACACGAAAAAGAAATCACAAAAATGAGGAAAATGATTATATGTATATGATGCAAACAGAGAATAATGTTATTAATAAAACTAATGTTAACACCCAAATTGCTTGGAAATGACACTTAAACAGGAGAGAGAATTGTAAGAGAAAAAGAATTGAGTCCAATAAATGACTAGCAATCTTTTGATATCTTGCCATAACGTATTTGCTATTGCAATTTAACTATTTTAAAAATCAACTTTATATTTAACACATACAATAACAATAAAAGCTAATATTTCCATATTTCCATTTAAAAATATTTTGGTGTGCCCTGAAATAAATAGTTTGGGAGCCCTGTTTTATAGTGATGTAACTACAGTGTCATTTTCAGAATTATTAAAAAAGGAACTACACACTTAGACACTGTGATGGTGAACCTGACCCAATTTCACCATCTCCATATGCCCATAAAACATTATTTAGAACCAGGAACCAGGCATGTTGTGCCTGTCGTCATGGAGACGGGATGGATCTCAGTAGTATAGTTGGTACCATGCAGTGAGAGAAAGAGATGAGTGAGATTATAATGTTCTGGAAAACATTTACCGCAGACCCGAGGCCCATCTCCTGAACTAATGGACCGGAACAGATGGGATGGATAAAGAGTTCTGTGTATGTGGCACTGTACCGCCGGGTCACCAACTGCTGGGCTCTTTAATGAGCGATGATGAATGGCAGCGGATTGAACAAACGCTGAAATCACACTCCAGCGTTTTCTCTATGGGATGGACACTTTCCGTGGACGCTTGGTCAATTGCTGATCCCCTCATTTTTGCACAGATCACGGCTGTAAACCAAAGCTGTGTGATGCAAATCGAACTCAACAGGTCAGAAAATGAAGGGATTTACAGGTTGATCAATCACTATTTGTGACCATTCCTAAAAATGCACATTCAACTGATTTGAGGATGCACTTACATCCATGTGTTCAGCAGGCACTTTTACAACAAGATTGATATTTTGAATTCCTCCTGATCAAATATAATCAACCTCCAGTCTTTATCTACTATAAAATCAAATCATTCAAGTGCAAATTTAGTTTGTCCTCCTCATATCTTCCCATAAATCCTCACATTTCTCATTACAGTAGTAATCATCCATTTGCTTCAGAATAATTGGGAGTGAGCGTTGACAGAAGACACACTAACCCTCATAAATGAAATGAGACAGAATAAAGGAGTGATAAAAATGAACTGCAATTTAAAGTAATTAAACCATCCGGCTTCACTCCCTCTTAGAAAAGAAAGATGATCTCACAGGGCATCCCATAATAGCCATTCATTTCCTTTAGGATCTAAAAGGCTCTTCAACGACATCAAACCGATGAGTAAAATCACACACTGTCAACCTCCACAAACATCTGAGAAAGTTTTTAAGGTGTGATATAACAGGTGAGATAGCTTTGATCCGTCTGAGCTGTTCATCTTCACATGATTCTCAGAGGCTTAGCGTCAAATGGACATCACATTAGAGTTTCCTTCAAGAACAGACGCTCTCTTAACATTTGAACCTCACAGAAAGGCGGAATGGTGAGCGCAGTGTGAAACACACTCCTGAACAGACGCAAAGTTCTTAATGCATAAATGTAAATGTTAAATCATCCAATCCCAAAGGGCAGGGTCTCGTGCAATCCACTGGGGTTTGAGCAGGCCTGTCTTAAACCAGGATGTCAATAACACCTGGAGAACACTTTCCTTTATCAACCTGATCTGGCACACGCGGCCCCCGAAAGCTACCAGCATCCATAAAGCATCTGGATCCAAGTAAAGGATTCCTGGTGTCAATTCTAATCATTCTAATTATCAATAAAATGATTCATCCCATGTGATATGAAAGTGTTATCAAATCGTTACATCAGATACTAGAAGATAAAATCCATGTCATTAACTTTTTCTTTATCATCCTCTCTGACTCAAAGGAGACCACCCAGAGGAAACTGTTATTGCTTGGATGTTGCTCTTTCATACCTCAGGAGATCTGATGGAGTTCTCAGTTGTGCTTCAAGTATCAATTTAGTGTCAGATGTTTCTCCTAAAATTGCTTATTAGAAATAAAAACAGAAACAAGTGAGACAATTGTTCAAAAGAAAAAGTATGGAGGTGTAAAATGAATGACTGACGAGGTCAAACAAACTGGATTTGTGTAAATGTGATGAGAGATGCTTGAGCAAATAAGTGGCTTCAATAAGATTGACTTTTGATTGCAGACCTGACAAATCTGAGCTCAGTTTGAGACATTGTTGAGACTCTTTTTCTCAGGAGAAATAACTGTGATGCAGGAGACTTCAGCTATAGTTTCCATTTGCCCTACATGTCATCTCAATATAGGATAAATAATTTATAAAATATTTATATAAATTATTTAATAAATAATCTGTGACTTTTGACAAAAACATACTTTTCACCTTCATGTCATTCCAAACCTGTATGCTGTCATTTTTGAGGAATACAAAAGGAGGATTTCTCATAAAATTTCACATTCTACACAGACAACTGCAAATAAATTTGGATCAATAAGAAAGTGTAGATTTCCATTTAAACAGTCCGACAGGTTTTTTTTAACATGTTGGACTGACAATATTCATTTCATTTGTCCCGTAATGATATGAGAAAAACGGCAATTAGATAGGCACAGGTTATTCCTTCCAGAATAAAGACAAATCATCTGTAAAAACTGAGCAGAAACACTCAGAATTGTGTTAGATTATTATTCTACGTGGCAAACTCTCGCTCGGTCCATCTTTTTAAATTAATTAAATTCTGGAATAATAAAATCTACATAATTGAGTTTCCTCTTTTATGTTTTCTTTTCTGAACAGCAGTGAAGTGTGAAAAATTGGTTCCTCTAATCAGATTAAACCCATGCAGCTCATTGTGTCACTATAAATTTATGTCTGCGGTACAATGTGTTCATTTAAACGCGAGTGAAAAGCACATCACCTGGCCATAAGAAACACATCAGAGGCTCCGTGACAGCAAGGGTTGTCTTAAGACACTGCAAACAGAAGCAAGAGCATTTAATTTCATGAAATAAGAGGGAACAAATCATTCAAACTGCTATTTACGCAACAATGCAATTCATAAATAAGACTATCAATAAACTATTTTTAATACTAAAGTTGTGTTATGCTGAGATTTCTTTACACTACACTGATGAACAAATAACACTGCTTTGGGAATGAAACTCATAATTCTGAAGCCTGTATTATTTTGCTTGTTTTACAGCACGTGGCGGATCAGACATGATGGTGTCTGATGCACAAAACAGCTGATTCTCCAGGCGAGAAAGTGTTAATTATCTGAATGCTCCTTAATGATCACAAAGGGCCCTAAATCAGACATGAAGACCCTCGCTCGGCTCTTGAAATCACAGGTCGCAATCAGCTCATGAGTGTGTCATTATACTCACATTCAGCCCTCGAATACACTTACATACCGTCTCTATGTTACATACAGTATGCATACAAGAAGAATGGAATCTGTGTCTCTGGTCCGTGAAGAACATCGTATATGTTCATATGGTAATGAAAACCTGGAAATAGAATTTGAATAAAAAGAAAAAAAAAAGAAATGTTATGGTCTAAAAATACAGAAAAGTTTAGGATTCTGTACTATATTTTCACAAATCAAATATAAATATTTGTGAAGCTGACCATGTTAACTTGGTACAAAGGTCAGATTTCTTTTCTTTAAAAGATTGAGTTGAAATACATTTTTTGCACAAACTTTTAGACTCTCTGTCATTAGAGCAAGGAACATTTTTTATGCGGATAACAATTTGAATGAAGCCTAACACAGTGTCAACAAACGTGTTGTTCTTAATGGGTTTGCCGTGTCGCGCCACATCCAGAGTGGACAAAAAGTAAAGTTTTGTAATGGGTTCCATTGTCTCTAGTCGTGCCGCGTCGCATCCAGTGTAGTAAGGTTGTCAGTCTCTTTGGATTAAAGTATTTGCCAAATGCATACAGGTAAATGTAAAACATTAATGTTATATACATATCTCTGTTTCTGTACATTTTCATGTGGATTGTTTGATTGAATCAAATTAATTATTAGAGCAAAAGGGCCAAACAATTTTAACACTTTACTTAAAGCCTCTATGTATAATGCATTATAAAGGGTTATTAAAGGATATGATGGATTATAGTTGTGTTGTAATACATTAAATGTTGTTGTTAAGAATTATGACCAAATTACAAATGCAAAGTGTGAAGGTCTTTGCATGTACAGTCCGAAATTTTCGTATGCGTTTTTTCGTAATTTGGTGCTCTTTGTGTCTCTGAATTGTCAAAACACCTCTCAAAATGCTTGCTACGGATGCGAAAAACGCAGAAAATCGAACCCAGTCCGAATTTTTTTATGACAGACGAAAATATCGGAGGCAGTGTGTAAATGTGATTGACACAACGTGAGGTCGTATTTATTTTTCAACGCAACGCAAATTTCGGACTCAATGTGCAATGGCCTTAACAATGAATTGATTAGTGTTATAATGTATTACCTGTAGTTACAATCACTAGACATTATAATGCATTATAAGGTGCATTACAAGGCATAAATAATACATTAAAACTACTTTAATAATGCATTGTACACTTTACTTATATAATATGTTACCTAAAAGGGGTTTGATTTCAATCACCTATGTGAAGTCTACATGAAATCAATATTGCAACGTTTTTTGCCTTTTAGTATGAACACTTTAGCCTAAGTATATCTATAAACTGGTTTTAAAATGTTTTAAAACATTGACAAATTTCACATTGCATTGCAAAACTTTGTCTCTCACTTACACCAATACTGAAAAACAATTTTAATGACATCATTCTGCACTTTAACTTCTAATCAAATTGCAGACACTGAGGTAAACTATATGCTATTAGCTATTTGAAAAGGGGGAGGAGCCATCAATACCCCCTTAAGCATTGAGTGTTAAGCGTAATGTAAACTTTCCATTATCACTAATAAGCTTTTCTCTGTCCCACCTGAGCCACTTTTTATGTACTGTACAGCAAGTCCGTGTTTAATTTTAAATGCTCACACTTTGCATTTGCCACCCAATTTGCCATCCAAAACGCCTGAGGCACGGGCTCCATCAGACTGCAAAACTGGATGACAAACGTCGGGCGGGCGGCCCGTGCATCCCGCTGTAGACTGCAAATGCCAGCTTCATTAGGAAAGGGTTTTCAGGCGTCCTGCTCTGCCAGATGCCGGGCTCTTTGTAGTGCCCCCTCCAGTCGATATTTAACATTTTCACGCTCGGTGTGTGGCCCCTCTAAGGACTGTACAAATGTTTAAAAGGGCAGAGAGTTTGGGGAGCTGAGATTAGACCTCATAGAGACTGCAGATGTCACACGGCGAAGGGCTCTGTGTGTATGTTTATTTACTCTTTCAGAATCCGTGATGAATGGAAATCCCTGCGATGGCACGGTGATTCAAGACCCCTAAAGAAGGAAGGAGAAAAACATGTAAACCTCACAGCTAATTGAATTTTCTGTAATACGGTGCGTGCTTACAGTGTCAAATTCGACATGAGCCCATTGTAACCGGCAAATTAATGTTGTAATATCTACACAGTATTATATTGTTTCTGTATGGTCTACTAAATTATTCCTGTAGTAAAGCACTGCATTAGCAACATGTTCCAGGGAACACGCATATTAATAAAAAAGCATATCTTAAATGCATTGTAAGTCATTTTAGACACACATCTGCCAAATGCATACAGTAAATGTAAATCTGAACAATAAGATAGGCTATGTTCACATTTGACTCCTTTAAAAGGTGCTGCCTGTAATAAATGTACTGTATTAAATCAAAACAATACCTTAATATGTTCACAGACATTCAGGAAACATGCTAAGTTCATATATCGGTTACTTTGCGAACTTACTATATTTTACAACTTAGGAGGAGTAATATACAATTTTATTACGGTTATTTAAACAAGCCAGCAATATGGCCCGTAAATCCGACCTCCGGAGGACGCAAACTCTGAAACGAGCTGCTGATTGAGTTATATTTCTAAACAACAAAACCACTGCAAACTTAAAAATTAGCAGATAAACTTACAGTGTAAGAGTTGATGCTTTCCATTACACTCCTGTCAGTGTCTGGCAACTCCTGTGAGCGTCGAGTCTGAGGAGGAAGGGGGCGGGGAAAAACCCTCGCCAATATTTTGAAATTGATTATTGTGAAATATTTTGAACCGCTAGGTGTCAATATCACATACGGCTCCTTTAAGATGCTAGCGTCTGTTTTACATTATTAATCCTACGGAGTAAACCGTGTTTTCAAAAAGGTTCCGAGCGCTTTTTTAAGCGAGTAGCGAGACCTGTCGTTTCCATGACAACATGCGAGGAAGGTGATTGGTCGAGCAGGTCAAGCTCGAAAAAACTAAATGGAGCATAGTTTTGTATAAATTGAAGTTTAATTTTCACTTTCAATAACTTTTGATTGCATTTCTAGTGAGAAATTAGTATTGTAGTTTTTAAATATGTGATCGGTTATTGCAAAAACGCTCTCTGGTTATATTTCAAATAGAATGCCTATGAAGTCTGTTTCTCTGAGCTGCCTTCTTGCACAAACACCGCCTCTGAACATTGCCGGCTGCTATTTGCAACCACGATGCTGCAAGCTTTTTTTTCCGCTAAAAGCGCTATTGTCAACTTTTTCTTGTCAAAAAATAAGTCAAATGTGAACATAGCCTTACTCATTTGAATTTTTGCAGATACATGCACTGGATGCAAAATAGCACAAAGAGTAAAAGTCATTGCAGGGATTACCACAGCAGAAAACCGCCAATGTTATTAAGAGATTATGACATAACATCTCACTTTTAAAGAAGAGCAAGGAAGTAATAGGAAATGCTACTTGGTAACACTTTACATAAAGCATTTATAAATAAGTCATTTACAAATGCATTATGAAGCAGTTATAACTGCATGAATAAAAAGGGGGATTCTAATGAAATACCTGCCAAATAGTGATCCATTTTTAACTCACGTGTTATAAATGCTTAATAAATGTATTTATTCATTATTTATTTGACTCGAAAGCAGGTTCATTATTATCTTGATGTTGTTCGCAATATAGGCTGTCAGACTGGACAGTGTAGGGTGATGTTTTTCTTATACCTGCTCACTATTTGGCAGGTATTTCGTTAGAATCTCCCTTTTTAGTCATGCAGTTATAACTGCTTTATAATGCATTTGTAAATGACTTATTAATCATTAATGAACATATTTATAAATGCTTCATAAAGGGTACCTTAATGTAAAGTGTTACCTGCTATTTTTATGAGATATGAAGGATTGTAACGTTTCACTTTAAAAATGAATCTTCCGCAATGCTGATGAACTGACGGAAACAACCACCCACACACACACACACACACACGCGCACGCACACACACACACACACACACACACACACACACACACACACACACACACACACACACACACACACACACACACACATAAACAGTCTTGAACTTTTATAATGCTTAGTTTTTTAGCTGAGCTGAGATATCTATATATACAGTACGCTACGAGGTGAATTGCTCTCTCACTTTTTTCTCTCGCTGGTGTTCAGCCAGAAGAGGAATGGCAGAACGCCCGTATAGAAAATGAAGCTGTGTCTGTATCTCTCTGCTCTCAAAATGAAAGGCTGAAGAGAAACTTTAACCCTGACGGGAGAAGTTCAGAAAGGATGGGAATTAAGAACGCTACTCTTTTAGAACAGGCTGTGCACCTGTGAGAAGGTTTCTATGTTACCTTGACATATAAACTGTATTCTGGTTAGAGGCGGATCGACTGATATATTGATTCATCCGATAATGATGTACCAATGAGAATCAATCTTCGCACAAAAATGTCAAACCTCAAAGTTTTATTTAACATTACTGACAGCATTAATTAATTTAGCACAAAATGAATGTACCAAATAAACTTTAAAGTGAAAACATGAACTTTAAACAAATAGTTTCCGCAATGCTGAAAAGTTCAAGCAGTAAATGACAGCGATCAATCACAGGACTATCTCAGTTTTTTGCAACGGTATACAAAGTATACTTGATTATATGTTGCACATTTAGGGGCGTTTCCCAGACAGGGATATCTTAAGCCAGGACTAGGCCTTAGTTCAATTAAAATAAGTTGTTTTTAAAAATATACTTTACAAAAAAGCAAATCCTACTAAAACACAAATGAGATTGCACAACAGGCACTTCATACATTTTTGTTTTATTTATTAAGTTTTAACATTTGCATTGACAGTCAACGGCCCCCCCTTCCCACACAGCAAAGAGAGAATTGACATAACCCTAAATCAAAACATATTCCAATATTTTCAAACTTAGCAGGAATCAAATATCCCATACTTTTTCAGTCAATGAATAATAGAAAACTTATAATAGAGATGTTGAACATAACAATAAACAAAAATAGTAAAGGTTCCAGAAAGAGAGAGAGAGAGAGAGAAAAATCACACAGCGGTGATTATTATATATACAGTAGGTCACTCCATCTAAGAGGCCGTTTACAGGAAAACTTTTTATGTTTTGGCCGATCGTTTTTAAGATAATGACGTTTGGAGGGACTGAAAACGCAAACTTTTGAAAACGGGTCTCAAGGTACAAGTTCTTGAAAATGGCGCCATTATTGTCTCTGTGTAAACACTGGAAAACTCTTCAAAGTTTCTTAAAAAAGGAGTTCATGTCTCGAAATGTGAGTTTCCACCTCGTAAATTAGTTACGAACTGATGAGATTATATTGAAACCACCCAACATTTTCTTAGAAATATCATTCAATTCAGTTCAATTCAATTTTATTTATATAGCGCTTTTCACAATGTGAATTGTTCCAAAGCAGCTTTACAGGAGCAAATAAGAAAAACACAGAAAGGTCAAACACAGCACAGTGCATGGTGTTTATAGACCAAGCAAGATCATTCTAATAAATAATATCTAATAAATAAATAAATGCAGTCTCCCGGTGAGCAAGCCAACACTGCACTGCTGTGGCGAGGAACACAAACTCCAATGATGAATAATGGAGAAAAAAAAACCTCGGGAGAAACCAGGCTCAGCCGGGAGGGCCAGATCTCCTCTGACGTGTCATAGCTGCACTCAGTGACCCCGACCAAAAGCCACCGAGCAACGTCCACGAAAAACAGGGAGAGCCCACCAGCCGCGACCCAGGAAGCCCCATCCGCCGAAACCGTGCAGGTCCAACCCGGTCCCATTCCGCGATCAACAACAGACAACAGAGGAACAACCAGGGAAAAATAGTAATGGCATAATTAACTTTATTCCTCTGTTGTCCGACATCGACCACAAAACAAGACCAACCAGACCAGACCCACACAGTCCCAACAAATGAAACACCCCAAACCACAACCAACAAGCCCCCCCACTCCCCACAAACACCCACCCAGCAACCTCCAATCAAAGTCACTGAGTGCAGCTATAACTTCAAACTGCTGTCATGTGATGTAAGTTTAGCATTAAATACCAAGTATTATAAATTTAGCATTTTTGCTCTCGGTTGGGGATGGAATTGTCTGAGCTGGGCTGGTCAGATGGTCGCTTTTCTCTTGGGTGGTGATGGAATTGACTTGGATGGCGCTGGGATGGTCAGTCAGTCCGCAGGCTCTCGCAGGAGGATGGCACGGGATTTTCAGATGTAGCTGACGTAATCTCTACCCATAGACTTTGGGGCGATGGAACCGGAAGTCCTAAAATGTTAACCTGCTTCTGGGGTTTGCGTACAAAAATATGTTATCTCTGCGGCTCCCTATAGACATCATAACAACACAGACATTAGATGCAAGCGTTTCCAGAGGCTATAACATAATACAATGCAGCAGAGTGACAGGACATCATTGTGCAACACATCGGAAGAAACCATGTGTAGAAGACAAGGCATCTCAGATGATTTTTCAAAAAGTGTGTTCTTGCTTTAGGGCCAGACCGTGACGTGTGCATGTGTGTGTGATGTTTATGCAGAGTTAATGATTGAATGAGTTATTACCGTACGCACCAGGCCGAGCAGTGGGCAGGATTCTCAGACACCATTTTCCATTTCGCTGCCTGGCGTTCTGCTGTTATTGACCATGAAATGATGGATGGTGAGAAATTGTCCCGTTTCTGCATAGATCAATAAAATAAAAAAGCTCATGGAAGAGCAAAAATAGACAGAAAATAGTGTTACAGACAGCAGAAAAACATCTAGTTGAAAAGTTACACTGCTGAATGCAAAGTATGGGTTTTTAACTCCAACGCAATATTTTGTAATATTGCCCCAGTTTGCATCTGTCGAAACTCATCTGTTTGTGCGGCAAAATACACCAATTTGGCCAGAAAAGCTTGTTTGATGCTTTACAAGCATCAATGCAGAAGATATAAAGTTTACTCTGTATTACATAGAACACGAATGTCAACTACAAACTAAAAAAAATAGAAGATATCAAAAAAGAATAAAGCATTTATTCCCAGTGAACAAAAGCGAAGACAAGCAAGAATAGACTATTACAAAATCATTTTAAAAGCACAGATTGACATGCCACTTTTATCCAAAGCTCCATAATTATACGATCATTTAAAGACTATAAAACGTTTAAAAATGAATCTGTGCACAGGAGAGGATATAAACTACATGCAAAGAGGCAGTAAATGTGATGAGAGGAAGAAGGACAGAAGAAAAGAGCAATTCCCGGCACATGATCACTTCACTTTCCTGTCAGACGTGTTGTCCACTTCTCCAGCGGCTGTCAATCATGATGTCCTAATCCCAAACACATACTGAGCACTCTTTGGACCGTGGATCTGTGAAATCACTTTGGGAATATGTGTACTACTCACACACAGAAAAACAGAACGAGAGTTGAGAAAAAGAACCCTTTGTGTTTCAGATGAGTTCAAAATGGGAGGCCAAACTAAACATCACAAGAAAGAAAGCACATTTCACTTTTAAGAAGGTTATACTGGTATTAAAATTGGTTGCAGTGTAGAACTGATTGTTTTGAGGCGTTTATTTCCCCAGTGAGAATGGTAGAAATTTTGGTAGAATAGCAATAAAATGATGATTTTTATTAGAAAGGAAATGAATGCTTACTCTTTCTAAAGAGGCCACCGTGATGCTTGATGTGCTTGTCCATGTGGTTACTCCTTTTTTCTTTTTTAAAGAAGCTCTGGTTGGTTGCTTGGGCATTGTCCTATGTCTTTTAAGGTGATTATGAGCTGAAAATCTCTATTCTATAGTCTATAGATACCCTCCTTCAATATCTATAGGATTTTTTGGCACTCCGCCAGCCAGGTAAACCGGATCGATAGAAAAGAAAACAGCACAGCTCTCCCCAAAAAAGTGCATGATTTGACACAATCACATTTGGAGCACAAGCGGAGCGGGACAACTAACATGGCGATAGTGAATTATAAGCAATAGGAAAAGTGATTGACACAAATGAGACAATTGTTGACATACATGAGGAGTATGGAGGTGTAAAATGAATGTAGATTGTAGAGATAAAATAATATGTATTTGGGAAATTTGATGAGAAATGTTTGAGTTCATATTGAGATCTCAAACTCACTCTAATGGAGACATTTGTGAGACTTCGGTGTCTTTTTCTCTGGAGAAATATCTGGGACACAGAGACAATTGAAGTAGGGCTGTCAAACGACTAATCGCGATTAATCGCATCCAGAATGAAAGTTCGTGTTTAAATATTATGTCTGTATTCTGTGCATTTTAATTTTGCATTTATAACACAAAAATATGCACATAGGCCTACATGTATATTTATTTAGGAAATGTTAAGATGTATTTATTTATATTTACCAATAATTGAAATGACATATAAACATAATTGATTTGCGATTAATCGTTTGACAGCCCTAAATTGAAGTGATAAAAAAAGCATGTCTTTCTCATACTAACCGTTACATCGTCTCACTTGTGACATCGCATCGTGTTGTCCCGTATCTTACTCTGACAAAGTAAAGCATTATCGAGGCAGAGCAGGCGTTTCGTGACTTATTCCCATCATGCCCTTCAGAGGAACCGATTCCTGCTCTCCTGTGCAGTATTTGAGGGATAGGGATGTTGCCACGGCAGCCATATCAAATATATAATCCTCATCTCCTGCTACATAAATCCAGTGATGTATCTCAGCTCACATCAATGATAACAATAAAACAAGTCCTTGATATAATTAAAGTGATTGTAAAGCAACATCATGCTTATCTGTTCAAATGAGTTCATGTCGTGGCAATCTGCATAATTTGGGGGTATTTGTAATTCAACAGATTTTGCTGCGGGCAAACTGGCAAAACATGTTAAAGGGTTCATCAGAAAGATACGTTGGCTCACCTCGTTCTCCGCGTGTAAAGAATACCAATTGATATAAAAGTGGGGTTTTTAACGCCCTGTGGAAAAGGAAACATCACTCCAGGCCTCTGCCAGAAGCAAAAGAGCGCTGGAGGAAAAAACCCTCGAACAGATTTTCTTCAGCCTGCCGAGGGGAGATTAGCCATCTCCCTTTACCCGTGAAACAGCTCATAATCCCGCCACCTTAATCTCGTACGCCACACAGGACAGACCTTCATTTACGCGCCCCGTCAAGCAAACCTCTGAGCTCCTGAGAATTCAAGACAGGAGGAAACGTCACAGAACAATCTGAACGAGAAACACAAATCCAGGCTGTATAATAATGGTTTTAACACATGGCCTCACCATGTGTACAGAAAGAACCCATTTGGCCGTATGTGATCATTTCTTTTGTGGAATCAGGAGTAGAAACGTTCCCCTCGGTTGCTCTAAACCAAGCGCAAGCTCGATAAGAAAAGTCGTAATTGCCATTTCTTTTTTCTTTGAGGGCCACAGCGTATGAAATTTTCTGCCAATTATTATATAAAAGAATGGTTTATAAAATTCAAACTGTGTCGTACACTGTAAAACTTTGCTGTAGTTTTTGCCAGTAACTTACTGTAGATTTAATTACTACTTAATATACTTTCCGATTAGTACGGTTTTCAATTACTTTAATCAAAATTAAAACACTTTGACTTTTGAGATTCAAAATGAGCAAGAAGAGACTGGCATTAGCACAGCAACAAAGTAAAAAAATGGCATTCTTCCTAAGCATTATTCTCTTGTTTTCTGTAAAAATATTTAAAACTTCTTAAATTATGACACATTTACATACCAAGAAAAGTGACCCAAGATATTTAGTCTAGTTTTATGAGAGATAAATATATAAACTCGCTAAATTTCTGCTTAAAACAAAATTGTACATTAAATCTACAGTAAGTTACTGGCAAACCTGCTGCGAAATTACAGCAAAGTTTTACTGTGTAGATATGAAGGTATGTGTGCCAGAAGGAGTTTAATGGCTCACAATTTTACTCATAAAAAGGAGTTTCTCATTTTATATTAATTTAGATGATCTTTTTCAACAAGTAATCAGCATAAAGTGAAAATTAAAAGAATAAAAATGAAAAAAAAAACATGAATTCTAGAATTGCTTAGCTTAATTATAGGCGCAAATATAAAAATAAAATAAAAAATAAAATACATAATGTTAAAATTAATATTTTTCAATAATAACTATTTTAAACAAAAACTTTAAAAAAAATTTTTTATTAAAAAAACAGGTTTTTAACAGAGTCTAAATTTTAGGTTCTAAAGTATATTTTGTGTGAGCAAAGATGAACCATAAATCCAGCAATTTCATCTTGCCAGCATTTTTAATAAAAAAAACTAAACCTCCCGATTCCTAATGTGTCAAATGTGAAGTCTAATCTACATCTCCCTCCATCAGAGGTTTTGAGAAAATAACTGAATCAGCAAGATCTCTTATTGCTACAGTTCACAGCTGTCAGACCAAGTCGTGTTTGAGAAGATGAAGTGCCATAATACACTCTGTATCCACCTCATAATCTAATAAATAAGATGTGATGAATGAGCAGCTATTGACAATAAACATTTAATTTTCTAACCTTTCACTCATACCGGCGGAGTTTGGGGAAGGTTCAATGAAGACGATGAATCATCTGCTGATCATGAACTTCAACTAGAAATGCAGGACAGAGAGAGAGTGAAAGATTTAAAGGAACAGTCAGACATTTATGTGCTGAATTACTGCATGTTCTCTGTGAAACAACACCCTCCAAAGATATGACTGGTACTAAATCAGCAAGATGATTGAAAGACGGAGCGATTCTTATTGGTTAATAAAGCGAGGCCACTCACAGATTTTTTTTGCATGTACATTTAAAGGACCGTTGCGTAATTTTAGTGGCATCTAGTGGTGAGGTTGCGAATTGCAACCAACAACTCACTCCACCCGTCCCTTTCAAAGCACTACGGAGGCTGAGAGAGGATTAGGATGTCATCACGTTTTCGCTCCTTTCGCGAATGAGATAACGTATTTACGAAACACGCTCCGAGTTTGTCCGTTTAGGGCTACTGTAGAAACAACATGGAGAATTCCATGCAAGGGCACCCGCGGTGTATGCAGATAGAAATAGCTCATTCTAAGGTTATAAAAACATAACGCCTCATGATGTAAGGTCTTTATACACCTCATAGTTATGTATATTATATTGCATTTCTGTCAATAGATCCTTCAAAAAATATCACACAGCACCTTTAATCACTTAGCAGATGCTTTTATCTAAACCAACTTAAATGAGAGATCATTTAACATTTTGTTTACGAAGTCAACGATAGGCATAGTCTACAAAGATATTTTTGGAGCTATCCGTTTTTATTTTTTTCACAGTTTATAGCCGGCTGTCACACAGACAGGTGTGATTTCTTAAGCCACCCATTTTAGTGATATCTGTCAAGTGTTATGGACATTTTATGCATGATATTCACAACAACAAAAATAGCGTACAGCATCTTTCAAGAAATACTCATACAACTAGAAAAATTCTGTCATCATATACATTCACATTCGAGATGTGTGAATCCATACAGAAACCATAACTGTACCATACTACCACTGTACTGCAAGGGATTTTACACAACAAATCTGACCAAACGCCCTGGTTTAGGACAGGACTGTGATTAATGCCATGCAGCTTTTGTTGTTTTAGCCTTTGATATGAGCCTGCGGTTGCTTGTGTGTTACAGCCGATGAGCGTGCAGATCCCGGAGACAGAAAGACCACTCACAGTCAGATTATACGAACACGCTCTGCATCTTGAGCAGAGGATGTGACACTAATACTTTCAAGGATTTCAACATGCTGTCCAGACGCTGGAGAATACAAGAGCAGCCACACGCGCTCAGCTTCCAGCGGAAAGAGAAAATCAAATGCACAGCCATGTTAAGAGCTATCTGAAAGTATTGGATTCATACGATTCATTGAGTATGAGCAGAAGTTTCAAGAGGTCTTTACAAGTTAAGTGAACATTCAGACATCCGTTGACTTCAAAAATGATTTTCAAGTGCAGATCACGGTGATTTCACATCGGTAAAGCTTCCGCTGTAAAACAGAGCTGTGGCCCTATACAGAAAATAACGTTTTTTTTGGTTGATAAAGGACATCAAATTATAAGTTACAGTGAATAAATGTAATTAACATGAGGACACAGTAACTTTAAATTACACCCAAACCCCAAGAGTAGCTAAAAACTATTCATTCAGATACAAAAATACTGTAGTATATGTTAGATTTACGATAATAAACTTCATTACGCTGGGTATATTACCATACTACATAGTATTTTGTAGTATTAACTATCGTAAATTGATAAACTATAGTTAATAATGTGGTAGGCTATATGTTAATATTTATATAAAACTAAAT
The DNA here is from genome assembly GCF_024868665.1 of Triplophysa rosa. Classification (NCBI taxonomy): domain Eukaryota; kingdom Metazoa; phylum Chordata; class Actinopteri; order Cypriniformes; family Nemacheilidae; genus Triplophysa; species Triplophysa rosa. The sequence goes on from NC_079902.1 coordinate 21,765,167, forward strand.
CAAAGTATACCGTAGTATATTATAGTACAGTATATTTACTGTATACAGTATATATAAACTGAATGGTATACTTTAATATTCACTATATTAAACTAAAGTAAATTCAAGTATACCATAGTATATTATACAACACTACATTTACTAAAGTAAACGATAGAATACCGTAATATTAACCATAGTAAATTGAAAAACTATTGTAGTATACTTTAAAGTTTACTATGTTAAACTGAATTAAATTCAAGTATACTATAGTTTATTATACAACACTATATTTACTATAGTAAACTATAGAATACTGTAATATTGACCATAGCAAATTCATAACCTATAGTTAGTATTGTAGTATATTTTTATATTTACTGTAGTAAACTGCAGTAAATTCAAGTAAACTACTGTATATAATACTGTAATATTAACTATATAGTAAACTGAAAACTATATTTAGTACTGTAGTATACTTTAATATTTACTCTAGTACACAAAAGTAAATTTATAAACTGAAGTTAACTGTACACTACAGTATACTTTAATATTTACTATAGCATGATTCAAAAACACCTTATCTAAGAATTTTACTACAGGTTACTATAGTAAACATAGTATACTACAGTATTTTTTCATGTGTGCAGTGTTTAAGAGTCCGTCACTGTGTCTATAACTTTTAAAACTAAATTTTCTGCTCATTTCAGCACACAACACAGCGCAAATCATCTACATCACAGTGTAAACGCTGATGTGTGTGTACAGGCTCTCCTGCCCTGTCGCCTCATTTGTTTGTCGCCTTTTACTATTGACACAGTGCGGATCAATAGATCGTTTGAGCTTCAATTGCCTAAAAAATAATTAAAATTCCTCATGCTTTTTAATGATTTAAGAGATCACTAACCAATTATTGTGAAAGACTTCAAACTCCCATATGTCAAAAACAACAGATCCATCCCAACTCTTTACCCTTCAGCAAGGCTTTGCCTTCAAAGCTTCAGAGCTTTACCACAGCTAAACAGAGATCCCCTCTTGAAAACACAGCACGCCGTACGCCAAGTCAAAGCTGCAGTTTATAATGCCCATCAACGCTGCTCATGAGTAATAGAGTCTGTGTTTGGAATAAGCCCCAGAGCTCCAGTCGAAACTACTAAATGCTGCGTCAGGTGCCGCAGAAGTACTGAATGCAAAATGAATAGCTCCTGGTTAACATCTGCTTGATATAAAACTTTAAATGCTAGTACTCTAGTGCTAGTCACATAATTAATATGCAGTTTATGTCCGTTTAATGTTAGTCAGTTCACTTGGCGGCCATCTTGGTAAGGCCCTCCATTTCACAGTTTTGCATTGTTGCAAACTTGCTTTAAAGGAATACACCGTAGAACAAGCATTAGGATTGAATGTAATCACACTGTTATCATAACAATATTAAGAAAATATATGGTGGTCACATAATAGTGGATTCTAAAACAAGCATATCCATAGGACAAGTGTCAAAAAACGGCACATCCCAGGTCCCTGCAAATTCAGGATTTTGTGAATGTAAAGACTGAAATAATGATGGGTACACATCAACATGAACCTTTTTAATAAATGAATGCTCTTCAGAAATACCTGCCATTCCATCTGATGCTTTATGAAGTATGTAAATGATGCTGTCGTAGTAAAGCAAACCCAGCAAGCACACAAACACTGCAACTGAGAGAAAGGCTTTAGAGAGTTTTAAAAAGTGATTTTGTGGTTTAATACATTCTGATCAAATTTCACATTCTGTTTTAATGCTCAAGTATAGTTGAGCCCAACCATTTTACCACTGGACAGATCCAAGTCAGAGATTTCAACATAACCTCAAACAAACAAAAAAACATTATTTTTAGCTAAACAATATTAGTGTACAACAATTGTCATTTGTGTATAAAGAACTTCAGCAGAAAGATCTGGGGAAAGATCACATAACTATAGCTGTTTCCTAAGCTATATGAATAAGCCAGTCTAGTTACACACAGACATCCAATGAATCTGCTGAAAATATAAAAACGCCCCATTCTACAACCAGGCACAATTTTGTTTGCTGGGGTTGTGCCTTCTTTAGAAAGACTCAGGTGACACACCCTTTACTGTGATCAATAGTCACAAATCAAACAGTAATCCAGTGACTGTTTGCTCGAAAACATTTTACAATAAAAAGATAAACAGCCTATTTTGTGAAAAAGGAAAATATGTTGCTTAATTTGATGTTCTGTCGGAGTCAAATTCTGGTAAACACTAACAGAAAAGTCTTTATACTGGTACAGACAGCTCATTGGAGTGAAATGTTTTTCTTGCCCTCACAAACATTTTGATACAAAAGTGTATACTGAAACTGGTTGTGCAGAAAAAAAAAATGCACAAATCTTTTAGTATAAAAGTAGTATTTTAGATTCAACTATCTAATTCTTTTTTTATTAATGGAAGCCTTAGACTGACTAAATGAATGAAAAGCAGCAAATAAGAGCCTAGAATAGATCAATCAATGCTGTTTAACATCACCTCAAGGGAAGGCCTCAAGAAGCTGCTTGATTTTAAGGGTGACAATACACCAAAGATTCTAAAAACCAATCCAAAATTATTTTCAGTTTTTCCGAATTTACAATTATGTGTTTAGGTAAAATGATTATTTTTGTTTTATTCTGTGATGTACTAACAGACTTTCTCCCAAATGTCAAAAAAAATTGTTCCTATTTGCATTTATTTGCAGAAAATGAAAACTGGAGAAACAGGTGTATTTGTTCAGACCTCAAATAGTGCAAAGAAAACAAGTTCAGATTCACTTTTAAGCAACACGGCAGTAATATTTGCACATGTATTTAGGAAAAGTAACACTTTTTTTAACCTGGATTTTTATCACAGTTTTCATGTGTCTTGTCATGCTGTCAGTCTTTCACATTGCTGTTGGATGACTTCATGTCATTCCTGAGGTTTGATTTTGTTGAAATTCAACGAACGCTAGACTGCAATGACCACAATACATCTAGAAATGATGATTAAATAAAAATGTGGAATAGTCTTTAGTAGTTTCCGCAGATGTATATATAAGGGAGTACTGTGAGCCTAACCTTTTAAACAATAGTGGGTTATATAAATATTATTATCGTCTAAATATACATACTAAGTGTGTTTATCTCTTGCCAATGACACAAACAACAGGCATCTGAGTAATGTACGAGGAGGTGGATAAATGATCATTGTTACCAGCAATTGATTGGTAGATGAGTGAAGACGACAATGAACGAGCAGGAGAGAATCTGGAGGCGGGTGGCAGAGAACATGTGCGCGTGGGAGATTATAGGTTACACATGAATGGACTGATGTTCAGATAAACCAGAGAGGATGTATGGATGGAGAGATTGCTGATGGATCAATGACGCAAACACGCGCACACGAGAGCTCTTCACCGGCCCTGCATCAGTTAACCGATCGTTCTCCTATCATAGTAAAGAGGAAATCGTGTGATGTGCACACGCAGTGCCCGTGTGGTTCGGTATGTTTTTGTTCTAGTGCAAATGATTCGAGGGTGTGCGTGGCTCCATCAGGGAACGTTAGCAGTACAGTCATTACTCAAGACGCCACGCACGCACGCACGCAGAGAGAAGTTGAACGCTACAGCAGATGTTCAAATCTCGCTGTCTCTGGATATCCCGCAGATCGCAGGCGAGGGATTTTCTCGGGGCGTGAAGAAATAACGCAGACTGATAGAAAACAGAGGAAGGGAAATAGGGAAGAAATGAAAAGCAGTATGTGGGGGGTTTGTGTACTCATGTACGCTCCAGGCGACGCAGAAACGCATCTATCATGTCACGCTGTTTCAAGTCAGTTCTTCGATGGGCCCGTGTTCTCATTCACTCTTGGAAAATATTCACGTCTCACGATGTATGATTCTCCATTAGTGATTTCATGTTGTTGTTGTTTACCTGCAATGATAATAAGTGACTGTGTTACCTGCCACAATAGTCTCACATGCAAGGTGTTTTGAACAATTATTGAGAAAGAAAGCCAACATAAACCAGGCAAAACTCAAAAACCTAGTAGGCCACCGTCTGTACAGAGGCTTTGGTAATTCAAAGGCCGTTGAATAAATAAATGCATAGTGTAAAGAAGTTCTGAATAAGTAAATAAGTTACACATACAAAAATACATTTATCCAAGTTCTTTTAATTAGAAAAAGTATATATTCAAGTCAAATTTTTTGCACTACGAAATGTTAATTATACTGTATGATTAAAAGGACACAAGTATAGCCTACTTATTTTGACAGAAAAGGCTAGGTATATTTGCTGTATTCAACCTTTTGGTCAAGGTATTGCATACATAATAGTATAATGAAATATTCCAAGTACACCTGTTTACTATCTGAGTACTTGAAGTATACTCAAAAGTATACCTTTATGAACTAATGCATGAACTAAGTGAGCCAATTTTGTCACAAGTAGTATTGAAATGGTACACGACTAGTACACTGGTTTTCATATAGTTACTGCATAAAGTATATGTAAATATGCTGTCCCTAATATGTACTTAAGTATACTTAATAAAATGAACTTACAAAAGCGTACTTATTTTTGTAAGGGTGCAGGAACCCAGATTTGACCAGCTTGACATCAAACCAGCACTAACCAATGTAAACCAGACTAGACAGACATTAACGTTGGTTATTTCTGCAGAATTCACTTTGAAATACAACATGTTCTGTTTTTTTCAGGGGGCGTAATGATACATGGTGTGTGAAAATCATGAAAACGCAATGTTCACATCCGTAGAGGCGTATTTTCACACATAGGTCCATTGGATGCAAGATGACACAGTGATTCTTTTCACACCAGCCTCAGCATCAGGACCGCTGGTCAAGTGGATGCAACAGTGCAGGTGTGGGCGTGTTACACATCAGCCACTGTAATGTTTATAAAAATGAAAAAACATGCATCCGCTGTAATGTTAAAGATGATGGTTAGTGAATATGAGGATGATTACTCTTTCCGGCCCACATTCCTTACACATTCACCGCTACTGCGGTAAAATAACAGATTTTAGCTTTGAAGCGGCATATAGTGAAGCTAATCAGCCATCTCTTCATATCTCACATCAACAATCAGTTGAATGAGAAAAGCCTCCAGGGGAGAAACATCCCGGCAATAATTATGAGCATGAGCATGATTACTGATGCTCATGTAAACGGCAGGGGCTAAATACCGGCAAACACTCCAGCGTGCCGTCAACCGACGGATTCCAGCCGTGGATTTCATTTCGAGTGTGTGATGTCATAATCGAGCGCAGAGTACATGCTGCAATTTCTCTCTTTATCTCCAAGAAGCATGCTTAGCTCTCCAGGGCTCAAACTGAAGCACTAAGTAAATCACAGCTGATTCACTAATGAAAAAACTCCACACGCACAGACTACTGAACATTTAGTGTACAGCGCCAACTGAAATACACACGCACGCACACACACTGACGGATAACTATGTAACCCACACAGCTCAGTTAATGTCTACACCAGTTAAAAACCAACAAATACAGTCTCACCAGCTGAAATGCTTCCCAGAAGAATCACAAATGTGAATCAACACAAGAATGAAATACGTTGCGATGCATAATTCTCTGCCCCGTCTTTCTGACACAACATGCAATATGGTCCGTATTTGCACCTGGACAACATCTAGAAATATAGGTAGAAACCGAGTGTTAAACTATGTTCAGAGGCGGTCAAGAATACATTTTTATTCACTATTTGGATTTTTTCCATCCAAATTGAATGCTAATGGATAGCAAGGGGGATTTTATTGGACAGTTTATATACGCACCTGTGCAAAGGATGCAAGAACAATTTTTGACCATTTTTCCTCGAAGAGAAGCGTTGTCAATTTTACTGTCTGGCAAAACATCATTTAATGCATATTCTCGTAGATTACATGCCAAGTATGGATCAGAATTGTGTGCACTTCAGATGATAATATTAGAGCAGAAGAGGACCTCTGACATGATATGTGGGTGTGTTTATTAACAATGACTGGTACAACCGAGTACAGAGGCTGTTCTGAGTTTACTCATAAATCACACGGTTTCTAAGCGAGAAAGATTCATGTCCGTTATATACTGACATTAACTGTCTCAAACAACCAATCAGAGAAGCAGTTAGATGTGTAAAAATATTCTGTTAAAGGAGGAGTTCACCAAAAACGTCATTACAAACCTGTGCGACTTTCTTCTGCAGATCACACAAGATGGTGTTTTGAGAAACTTTGCTAACCAAACAACATTGGACCCCATTGACTTCCACTGTATGAACAAAACCCACGAGACATTTCTCAAAATATCTTCTTTTGTGTTGCACATAACAAAGAACCTTATACAGGTGCTGAACAACATGAGGATGCATACACGATGACAGAATGTATATTTTTAGGTGAGATATTCCTTTAATGGTAGAAAGGTATTTTGTACCCTGGCCAAATGCACTCTATTTGATAAGAAGTATTAAGACATTTTTCTATTGAAGATAATAAAACACAACGATACAGTATATCTAAAGTGTATTTACATTTCAAAGTACACTAGCAAACAATGTAAATGGCGTAAATCTAACAAAAATGGACAAAACCACAACACCCCCAATGGCAGGCGTTTACAGGGCCTCATGCCGCTTAACGGAGTTCTTGTTTAATATTCAGAGCTGAGTGATATTAATTCAACAAGTTGCATTTTTTTCTGCCTGTGATTTATTGCTAACTGATGCAGAATACTTAAAAATGCCGAGTGTGTTTTAATTCAGAACTCCACTTATTTACAGTCTTTAGAAAAAAAGACCTAAAAATGACCATAATGTTACCTGAAATGATTCATTAGCTCTCATTATGAATAATTGTTTTCATCAATATTTTAAATATCTTAAATAATTTGGAGTTTCATTATTTGATCCAACTATTCTGTCAGAACAAGACAGACGCACACCATTAAGACACACACATGACCGTATACACAATACGTGTTTTTAATGCACTATTCAGCAAAACCAAGTGAAGTGTCGACAAGCATATATGCCCCTTTGATGTCTTCCAACGCACCTACAATCAAAGAGAACTTTAAATCCGCGTTTACTTTTGAGTACAGACGTGTGGCCTACTCCTCTCTGCATCACTCCAGAAGCATCAGGAGGCAGAACAGCTATGGAGGACTAAACCTGCAAAAATTATAAATAAATAAATGTATAAATAAATAAATATATAAACGAATAAATGTAATAATATGAAAATAAATAAAGGAATGAATGGTTTGATAAAACAAAATAAATCGTTTTAGCTATTATTGATCTTAGCTTTAACTTTTCTTTTCATTTTTTAAATTGATTTATTATTTTTTGTGTCCATTTTTTAATTATTTTTAATTATTATTATTATTTATTTTTAGATTATTTTATTTATCATTTCCTTTTATTTTTACATTTATTTATTTATACGTTTATTTATTTTTATATTTATTTATTATCGCATGTATTTATTTCCACTTTTATTTATTTATTCTTGAATTTATTCTTACTTTTCTGTGTCTTGTATGATAATTAGATGGGTTGCTCTTGCCTACTATTGGTTCAGCGTAGATTGAAGCGTTTGATCGATTACTCTTGACTTGTTTTGGACTAACGTCACGTCACTCACTGATCGTTTGCTTCGTGTATAACGTTAAGTAACTATGGCGGGCGCACAATTAGCTAGAGAGTTACAGCATTTAGCCAATGAAGTCGATAACCATGCATCAAATGACTATGTGTCATTCAGATTAGATGCATTTATTGATGATTTATAACAGATTGACGGCGAGATAAATGACAAAGTTCTCCCTCGGTTGTTAGCCTCTTTGCAGCACATTCAAAGTCTGTGCGAGTCAGAGGGTGCTATGCTATGGTGGCGTTACAGTTCAACTGGTGAAAATCATAAAGCACAAAATGTAATAAGGTTTAACTACACAGATGAGCTTGTAAACCGAAGTCGCAAGCTAACGCTTTGTCAAAGTGATAGTTATAAGCAGCCTTTCGGTTAGAAAAAGCGTAAAGATTTAATGTAACATGATGTAACATAATGTAAATGAATTGAGACATAGTGAACTTAAGTCACAAGTTAACACGGTAGTAATGAGCATCGTTCTTTCACTACAGGGGCCATCAAATGGAAACCATTCCTTCTAAAAAGACGTGGTTACTAAACGGTACTCGTAAACTACATTCCATAAGAGATAAATAACACAGAGGTCACAAGTTAAAACGGGCAAATTCCCTTGATTCATCCAGCTGCATATTGTTGTGTGACATCTTGATATTATTGCAAAGATCCGCAGCAGCTAGCATTGCGAAATAGCTTAGTGTGATTGTTACCGTAGTGACACGCTGCCTCGCTTTATTCATTGCATGGGTACGAATCCCGTGTCAAATCGCTATATTTATTTTTTCACCTCGCTTCAGCCGTTACGGGCGATCATACCAATAATTTGCAATCTTAACAAGAATGTCAAAATCATGTAACAAGAAAGTCTGTGTTTATTAGACATCTTAATATCAAGTCGTCTTGTGCTTTCAGAATCGA